>NC_133198.1:3977500-4007500 GCF_049306965.1 Danio rerio
ACTTTAATGCCTTCTTCATGTCTCCATGCCTATTTTTCAGTTCATTCATGAACATTTGCATTTGTGTAATGTTAATATCATTCATTCATTCATTTTCTTTTCGGATTAGTCCATTCATTCATCAGGGGTCACCACAGCGGAACGATCCGCTAACTTATCCAGCAAATGTTTTATGCAGCGGATGCCCTTTCAGCTGCAACCCCATACTGGGTAACACCCATACACACTCATTCACACACATACACAGATTTGATTATCATAATTAGTTTTGTTGACAGAGTTTGAGGTTTACGGCAACATTATTATTGACATCTTACAGATGTTGATCTACCCTAAAGTTTGCTTTGATTGCTCAGCATTTACACTTCACCATTGCACACACTTTCTAACATACTTATCAAGTTTAAGAGTCTCTTTAACACTTTTGCTTATTTTATTGTAAGACATGAGGCAAGATATTTTTGTTTATTTATTTATTTGACTATTAAAACTATTTGCCTTAGTAATGTTAAATAAATAATAAATAATAAATAAAACATCCTGAAAATTCCTCAATGGATTGTAAATGAGATATTCAATAATTATCGATATCGAATGGTATAAAACAATATGTTGTGATATTTTTCTTGCTGTATCGCCCAGCCCTAGTCTAAATACAGTATCCCAAAATTCTTAAATGAAGAAAGAAAGAAAAAATCTTATTTTAAGAATCAATGTGTCAAAAATAAGTGAGTTTTTCCTTAAAACAAGCTCAATAATCTGCCAATGGTTAAGCAAAATAATCTTAGGTCAAAAGATAAAACAGGACTATTTTTCTTACCTCATAAGAAGATTATTTAGCTTGTAAGTTTGACACATTTCTTCAAACAAGACAATTTTTATTTTAGATATTTGGACAAACAATCTAAGTAAGCAAAGTATCTTTTTGCAGTGTATCACAGTTTTTCTGCAAGATTTAAAAGTCGGAGAGCCTGAATCATAGCAGATTTATCACACGGAAACACAGAACACTTTCATTTGGCCATAAATCATGGGACATGGAAGCGAAAAACGAGCAGAAGGCAGAAACAGACAGAATGGGGATGTCTGCAGGCCACAAGGCCAACGGCAGTTTGGCCACAGACTGGAGAGCCTGACACACTTACACGAACACCTGCTGAGACACAGAGAGAGCGTGACCAGTTTATGCAGGAGAAATTACACCAACTCACAACCAAATGCTGCTGGTTGATGCTGAGTCTGTGTCTGCAAAACCACACGGATCAGTCTGCATTTGAGGTTTGATCATTTCATTTTGGTCCACTGCAGAAGCTGTGCAGATTTGGGGTGATCTACTTTTGCAAAGACTGTGGTGAGGACATTTCACCACCCGCTGTAAATCATAGCTGTCAGAAAAAGTTGCCTTATTGGTTCACTTTTTCAAAACATATAACATAAAATATATCAAGAAGCATTTTTCTGCTTGTAAAAAATATTGTCTTGTTTTCAGAAACAATAAGTCCAAAGTTTGAGTCAGAAATCAAGAGTCTTTCCTTAAAATAAAAATCTGTCAATGGGGTGCGCAAAAAAGTATTTGTTTAAAATTAAAGCTGGCGAGGCAGTGCCGCAATAGGTAGTGCTGTCGCCTCACAGCAATCGTTGGGTCGCTGGTTCGAACCTCAGCTCAGTTGTCATTTCTGTGTGGAGTTTGCATGTTCTCCCTGCCTTTGCGTGGGTTTCCCCCACAGTCCAAAGACATGCGGTACAGGTGAATTGGGTAGGCTAAATTGTCCATTGTGTGTGTGTGTGTGTGTGTGTGTGTGTGTGTGTGTGTGTGTGTGTGTGTGTGTGTGTGTGTGAATGTGTGTGTGGATGATTCCCAGAGATGGGTTGCGGCTGGAAGGGCATCTGTTGCGTAAAAACTTGCTGGATAAGTTGGCGGTTCATTCCGCTGTGGCGACCCCGGATTAATAAAGGGACTAAGCCGACAAGAAAATGAATAAATGAATGAAAATTAAAGCTGCAAGCAGCAATTAAAGGGACCTCGCACCTGGGCTCACCGCCGCCCAGTGGCCTTAAGATGACAGAGAACAGTGGCCAATTCCTTCTGTCAGCAGGTGGTGCTATGACTGTGACTCAATATTGGCATGTAGATGTCCTCAGCACATGAATCTCATCAAACCTGTGAATTTTCTGGCAGATCAGACTATGTTTGGCTGAGGTAAAAGTACTTCCTCCTCCATGGTGATACACTGAAATTTGTCAGTCTGCCACGGACATGCCCTTCGGCGAAAACTCTAGTTCTTCACAATTTAACATCGTAAAAGCCTTTGGATTAAACTAATGGAACATGGATTTGATGTCATAAAATTTGTGGGAGGACTTTGGCAAACTAAAACATGTCATGTCCTGTTGCCAGCAGGTGGTGCTATAACTGTAACTGGATATTGGTATTAAGACGTGTTCAGGTCAGGACTGTTATCAAACGTGTGAATTTTGCTGCAGATCAGGCAATGCATGCCTGAGTTGTAACAAGTTATTGTTTAACGGTGAATCGTTAAAAGTTTGCGAGGCTGCAACGGACACGGCCCTTTGACGAAAACTCTAGATCTTCGCAAATTCACATTGCCAAGGGCTTTAGATGACAATACCGAATTTTGGTGTTGATCGGATAAAATCCCTAGGAGGAGTTCGATAATATACAATGCCTGAAAATTGCTAAAAGTGCACTTTCTTGGCACACGAAGTAAAAAATATCTGACTTCCTGTTGGGTTTGAGATTTCACTCTATGAGACTTTTTTGTAGGTATTGGCATGTTTGATGTGTGTGCCAATTTTCATACATGTGCGTGAATTGTAGCTCGGGGGCAAGTCCGTCAAATGTGCAAAAGCGTGAGTTTGGGTAAGACTCGTCTATTGCTTCTAGTTAGTTGTTTAGTGACAATTTTGATATGGCGTCGTTCAATTTGAAAATGTTCCTTAGTAATCCTTCAATAGAACAATTTGATAAGTTACGTAAAGATGATCTTTCTGAAATCGCTGCATATTTCCAAATAAGCCGCCAGCCGACAGTAAAGAAAACTGTTTATGTACATTTGATTGAAATGGAATTTTTTTAAACCACTAGTGATGCTCCAGATGAGAGTGAATCTTATTATGCAGTTGAAAGGCAGCGCAGTCCTGTGAGTAAGGATGTAAGGTATAATGGCGATGTAGGTTGAAGCGGAGGCTGAAACTAAAGTTTTGTTGCCGCCCTTTGATCCTACCTACCCTGTCTCTACAGACTCAAAAAGGGATGGCAGATTGAAATTACATCCTTGAACATTTAATTATTACTATAATTTATTCATTTTTGTTTATTTTTTGCAACAAATTGGTCAAAAATCATTATAGGGGTGCTATTATAGGGTATTGCTGGTAGAATTGAGGAAATAAAGAATATTTAATCTATATTGAATAAATGAATGAATGTACAGTTGAAACCAGAAGTTTATATACACTCTAAAAAAAAGGAACATAACCATTTAAAAAAAAAAAGTCTGACGGGATATTATACTAAAGGTTTACTATTTTAGGTCTGTTAGGATTACCTAAAATGATTTACATTTGCTAAATGCCAGAATAATAAGAGATTTATTTTTTTGGAGAATTTTTATTAATTTCTAGACGGTCAAAAGTTTACACACATTTCCTTGGTATTTTTTTTAGCTTTGCATTTAAACTGTATAACTTTGGTCAAATGTTGTGGGTGTCCTTCCACAAGCTTCTCACAACAGTTTGAAGGAATTTTGGCCCATTCCACCTGACAGAATTAGTGTAACTCAGTCAGATTTGTTGGCTTTCTTGCTCGCACAAGCTTTTTCAACTTTGCCCATAATTTTTTTTATAGGATTGAGATCAGGGCTTTGTGATGGCCACTCCAAAATATTCACTCTGTTGTCCTTAAAGTACATTTTAACTAATTTGGCAGCATGCCTAGGGTCATGGTCTGTTTGAAAGACCCATTTGAGGCCAAGTTTTAATTTCCTGGCTGATGTCTTGAGATGTTGCTTCAGTTGCTTTCTACACAATGTTCTTTCTTTCTATTTTGAAGCCATCTATGCTGTGAAGTGGACCAGTCCCTCCTGCAGCAAAACAGCCCCACAACATGATGCTGCCGCCCCCATACTTCACAGTTGGGATGGTGTTCCCAGGTTTGTAAGCTTTCCTCTTTGTCCTCCAAATGTAACACTGGTCATTATGGCCAAACAGTTCAATCTTAGTTCCATCAGAGCACAGGACATGTCTCCAAACATTAGTCTTCATCCCAGTGTAATTTAGCAAATTGTAATCTGGCTTTGTTGTTGATTCTGGCTTGATGATTTTCCCATGTTGTCACACAAGGAAGCAGTGTGTTTGAGCTTTTCCTTAAATACTATTCTACAGTTGTGCTTCAATTAACTCAAATGTTGTCAATCAGCCAATCAGAAACTTCCAAAACCTTGACACCATCACCTGAGCTTTCTCAGAGGCAGAATAATCTTATTGTATGTATGCTTGAATTTCAAGAAAAGTTATAACAATTTTTCAAAAAATATCTCTCATTATTCTGCTATTAAGCAGAACAGAAACTAATTTGATCCTAACTTACCTAAAAGAGAAAAAAGGTTTAGTCACATTAACAGAGTGTATGTAAACTTCTGATTTCAATTGTATTTGCAATGTATTGCCATATACTTATGATTTACAATCATAGGAGGGGGTCTCTCTTTAATTAAATTTTGTATAAGGCTCTAACACACGGGTGGCCAACCCTGTTCCTGGAGAGCCACCTTCCTGCAGATTTCAGTTGCTACCCATATCAAACACACCTGCCTGTAATTATCACATGGTGTTCAGGTCCTAATTAATTGGTTCAGGTGTGTTTGATATGGGTAGCAACTGAAATCTGCAGGAGGGTGGCTTTACAGGAACAGGGTTGGCCACCCCTGCTCTAACATAATAAAAAAATGGACAAAGTGAAGTGTGAATACTTTCCGAGTACACTGTAACTGCTGGCTGATTTGAGAGTATAAGTTTTGAAGGGTAAGAGCTGTTTTTTTATTTTTAGCTTTAGTGGAAAGAAGCATAATGAGTGTGAGATGCATTGTTTTTAGATCCAAAGAACTGACTTGATGAAAGAAAGCATAAGAGTTTAGATGCGTACTTTGTTAATACGATGGAGACAGCGTCGTTTAGGATGCTCTCCCCAAACACCAGCATGTTGAGTACAGGATCCACATTCAGAGCGTTAAAGATGGCGATGGTGGCCACGGGATCTACAGCGGAGATCAGAGAGCCGAACGCAAAACTGGAGGAAAAAGAAAAAGACTGTGCATGCGCATTCTCAAAACACTTTTCTTGATAGTATACAAGCAGACTTCTCACCTGTCTGTCATCGTCATCTTGTAGATAACATCGGCCTGTTCAACAGACACATTGAAACATGCCAGTCACTATTGTGGTTAAGGCGTGCAAACCAGTTTAACTAGATGAACCACTCACCGAACTCATTTACAGGTCTGTTTACATAGAAAGACGTGAGAAAAGTTTCATAAAACAAAAATAACATACCTGGCCTAGGAAGTAGATTCCCCCTCCCACGATGAAAGCTGAAATCGCTGTTCCAAACACGGCGAATAACGTGATGGAGCCTATGTTTTGGAAAAAATTACCCTGCAGAAAATAAAAACCTGAATGGTCAATCTGTTTTTAGAACTACAAGAGTCTCTGACTTAAGCCAGAGGGCAAACAATACTGATATTCCTCGAAAACAGTTTGCTGACTAATTAAAGTGCTATTCTTAGATTTCACACTGTACTACTTGATTCAAAAGACTAGGTCAAGATATTTAGGCTGTCAAATATCTTTCAGACATCTGTGTTTCTTTTAGAATGAAACAATTCATTAAAAGAGCAAGTTCGTGATGTTAATTTGTGAATCAGATGACACTGATTGTGTTGTATTGTACTGTTTATACTTGAGCGCAGCCTACAAATAGAAATAATTTCAGTTTTTTGTGCATGTTTGTGTTTAGTTTTTAATTTTTTTGATCTATTTATTGAGATGTAGCAAAAATATGACAATATTAAACAACACAACTGTAATTGTACGTTCACACCAGACGTGGATGAGGCATCAAACTCAAGTGATGTACATGTTAAGTCAATGCAAACACGTAAACCGACATCCTGCAGCACGATTTTCGCAAATGAGGTGGTGCGAATAACATGATTTTACGAATAAAGAGGTGCAAGTTGTGCGTTTTCGAGTTTGACGTGCATCACGCAACAGACATTTGCACCATGTTAACCAATCAGGAGCTTGCTTTAGTATGAGCATGATTATAACATAGTGCCTGTTGTTGGTGTCCCAAGAAGAAATCCTCCTGCTGACTCCGGACAACAGCTTATCAAACTGGGCTCACCTCAATCAAAAGCACCGCTGAAAGCTTACATTATTCAAGTACAGTTTCTTTAGGAGTTGATGAACTCACTGAGCTGGGTGCACCTCTGAAAGAATCTAGTTGACATGGCGCCAAACGAATCTACGCTGTTTTTCAGCCTTCCTAAAGCACAGCTACTCTCTCAACAATCCGTGTTAGCCATTTAGAAACCAAACTACGAGTCGCTGGGCAGACAGAAGCTCCACAAATGATCCGTGTCTATTAGTGATGGTGAAATGAAGTCTTCTGAACAAGTGAACTGTTCGATTGTATCGGAAAAAAACGTTCGTTACTCGAAGCTTTCCAAATCAAAGCTCAATGAGGACCTCTGCTGGCTAAATTGTGGTAAAGCGCTGTGTTGCAAAAATGTCAAATGTTCAAAACTGAACAACTCATTCATGTAGTCAAAGAACAACAGTAATATAAACAAATTACTCAATAACCGTAGTTTTTTTTTTTACAAATATGTAGGGCCAGACAGAATCTGCGGATATTTTTTGCTATTTCTGTGGAGAATATTGAAAAAAAAAAAAAAATCTGCTGATTTTTCAAGAATTATTTTGGGAGTATCCTAACTAAAAACTTAATATATGAAATAAAAAAAATAGTAGTTAAACTTGTAATTATTTTATTGAATTTGATGCGCTAATGAAGCGAGTAAACTTAAAAGGCTCACGTATCTATTTACATGCAAATAGCACGATTTATTCATGCATACCGCTTCTGGTGTGTTTTAATCATCTATTTGTTATGTCATTATTTAGCACATTCGGTTACGATTTCAGGGTGAATTTATGTCACATTTTACAGCAAAATATTGATCATAATTAACATTACACCAATGTTTACCTTATGCAATGAGTATCCAGACTCAAAAATGATTGGTGGAAGAAGTAACAGGAAGAACATATTAGGACGAAACATCTCCTCCTCCTGTAAAAGAAACACAGAAAAATGTGTCCATAAACATGAAGATTTTCTTTTTCTGGATAATGGATTCTGCTCATTTAACTCGCTGCTTTTCTTATCAAATCACAGGTTAGTCGTATGAGGAGGTCATGCAGATGAGAAACAAAACTAGCCCGCTTACCAATCAAATTAGACCAATAACCCTTTCCTAAACATCACAACTTAAAACTTGCTGCATTATATTTTACCTTGAGAGTCACCGTGCAGCAATAATTATAAATGAAGAGACTTTTTTTCATAAATGATCTCAAGTTTATTTAAAATGAGTTCAGCTTTATTGGAAATCTGCAAACCCTGCTAATTAGTGCTATTTAAATAGTAGTTTTAAAAGCTATTAAGCACAGCAGCAGCAGTGATCTTTCGATTTGGTGATGTTTACTGTTTATTTTTCTTTATTTGTTTTTCTAACAGATTTATGGTTATATTTTATTATTTCAAGATTTTATTTTATCCTTAGACTTTATATTTACTATTATGAGATGTGTATAAATACACTTTCATGACCAGAGTGCGCGCACAGAGTCTGAGAATGAGGATGTTTAATAGGTCTGTGAGAATGTGTGTAATAGTGAGTGCATTGAAACATTTACATTACACTTGGGCACGAAGCTGAATTGTGTTGATTCTGCGATAACAAAAGCACATGTGCGGAAATGCACAAGGACACGTTTCATGCATGAAACCGCAAGTGCATCACAATCCACAACATGCACTCATTCTCATTCTTCAAGTTCCTGTGGAAGGAGGCCAGCACATTCTCTTTCAGCTCCACTGAGATTCGTCTCTATCCTAATCACTAAGACATCATGAACCTTTCGAGAAATCCACGAGAGCATTAACATTATGCAGATCTGAGTGTGCATGCTTGACAAATCACCTGTAGAAACATATCTCTCTCTCTTTCCCTCTCTCTCTGGATATACAGTTGAAGTCAGAATTATTATCCCCCGTTTTAATTATTTTTTATTTTTTAAATATTTCCCAAACAATGTTTAACAGAGCAAGGAAATTTTCACAGTATGTCTGATAATATTTTTTCTTCTGGAGAAAGCCTTATTTGTTTTATTTCGCCTAGAATAAAAGCAGTTTTTAATTTTTTAAACACCATTTTAAGGTCAAAAGTATTAGCCCCTTTAAGCTATATTTTTTGTTTTCAAAAGAACAAACCATCGTTATACAATAACTTGCCTAATTATTCTAACCTGCCTACTTAACCTAATTAACCTAATTAAGCCTTTAAATGTCACTTTAAGCTGTATAGAAGTGTCTTGAAAAATATCTAGTCAAATATTATTTTCTGTCATCATGGAAAAGATAAAATAAATCAGTTATTAGAATCGAGTTATTAAAACTATTATGATTAGAAATGTGTTGAAAAATTCTTCTCTCCATTAAACAGAAATTAGGTAAAAAAAATAAACAGGGGGCTAATAATTCTGACTTTAACTGTAAATATGTCTGTTACATTTCATAACATGCAGAAGACTGCTTGATTTGTTTGCTTAGGGAGTGTAGTCAGGTGCAAAACCAAAAAGCTGCTGGAGTAACAGATTTTATATGCACTTTAGTAGAATCTTCACTTAAAGTGCCATTTTTTGCCATTTTAGACATATGTTGCCGTTGTGTGTGTTATCACTTGTAAGCTACACTGATTTTCCAAAGTCCAAAACAATGTATTTTGCTTATATCCCTCTTTTATCTAGAAATACCATAGAAATTTTAAATAATGTAGATCCAACTGTGTAGATTGTGTTCATACAATTAATGCAGTGTATGTGAATGAATGCAGTATGAAATATGAGATACGTTTCATTATGATATTATTAAATCTGAATGAAATCATTAAAAAATGAATTTCATAAAATCTGTGGACTTTTTTTTTATTAGTGTTATTGAAATCTGTAGAGTATTTTAGGTACATTCACCCAAATCTGAAATTTCTGTCATCATTTACTCTCCTATTCACTTCCAAAACTCTTTTAGTTACTTTTTACTCTGTTAAACACAAACGAAGATGTTTTGCATAATGCTGGAAACCTGTAAGCATTGACTTTAACAATTTAGCCTTTATCTTTTGAAGATTACTTTTAACCTCCTAGGGCTTGAGCGTCCACATTACGTTGACAAATACTTTGAATGTTTTATATTTTGTTACAGGCATACAGTGTCATCCTGCAACTGTTTTAAAGCATATGAAATGTCCTAAATCCTATTTTTAACTGTCCAAAATCAAAACCATAACCAAAACCATAATATTAATATTAAATCATAAAAAAGGGGTAAACTATGTGTCCTTTAAGTAAATTCGGAGTCCACATATGGACATAATTTTTCTCTAAAAGTACATCATATTAAAAGATGATACTTAGATTTTTATTCTAATTAGGTTCCAATAAGCCCAAATAGCAAAGAGAAATAAAAAAATGCATGTAAAAAAAAAAACAAACACCTTGGGCCTTAAGAGATTATTTTTTTGAATGCACATATAATACGGATTCACATTGATTACTTTAATTACTAGATTATTACTAATTATGAGGAAATATCTCGGATCTATTTATATATTTTAAAAAGAAAAGAAAAATAATAATAAATCTTATTATAAAAGTCTTGAGTAAATGATAGGAGATTAGAAAAAATAATATTTCAGTCAATCAACTCGAGAGAAAGATTTGTGCCAAATATTTGCTGCAAATTCTTTTGTGCAATCGGTCATGTTTGCTCGGAGCTGCCCTAGAAAAACACTTCAGTTCACTAAATAGTTTCTTGGTTAAGATGCTGTTTTTGTAAGCCACCACCTATTCAGTCAAAGACGCAGCCACACCTTTGAGTTTATTTAACAGTAATGAAGCTCAAGAATGAGGAAGGAAAGTGTGGAGCACGGGATTGCATGCGCATTGGGAGCAAAGGCATGATTTATGAACTGAGCATATGTGCAGACAGTTAAAGGTGCAAAAGTCCATCTGTATCAGTGACAAGAGAACAGCATGTCGTAGCCTCAGGAGGATGAGCTGCTGGCTAAAACCCACATGCTGTTCTGAGCCTATTGCCTCAATCCATCCATCCAATCTATTACAAATGTGATATCTTGTCATCTTTGAATCCGTGAGCCCAATAATGGGGTATATGCCGAGCTAGGGTTTTTTCCATGCTGATAAACTTCCGGTGAGCTGTTTTTGTGAATTTTTTTTCCATTTTATTCGGTTCCTTTTACAGCATCGATGTTGTAATGTCATTAAAAAACATTCAGTTAAATAAACTCTGGCATTCATTTAGTTGCTCAAGCGTAAAACGAGACAAAAAGTCGTTTACTCGCATGCGCCCGTCAGAATCGGCAGGCTAGCGCAGAAGCGCCATTGAATATACCGGGGTGAAATAAATGCTCATTTTACAAAGACACGGCGGGGGAAATGTAATGTAATGCAGTGCTTCTTGTACAATCTGAGACCCACTTTATATTGGATATCACTCAGCTAATGGAGATCGCTGATTTTGAAAGAAAACAGACCTTAAATGCGCTGGTTTTTCCATTGCATACAGTTCGCCGGAAGCGCTTAACCCAGGTTACTGGCAAATTAAAAGTCCCATTAGCATGCTTCGGCATACTGTATACCCTATTGCAGTAAAATGAGATACAAAACTATTCTGTCTTCATTTTGTAAAGACAAACTCCTAAAACAAGCTGTCCTCACAACTCAATACCTCACTTGAGCACCACGTTGCTTCCGGCATTCTAAAACTGCAGTGATAGCTGTCTTTCTGTCTTTCAATGATAGCCTTTGAGGGAGGGGGGAATCAATGTTATGGCACGTATTAAGGATATTTACACTCTCCGGCTACTTTGTTAGGTACACCTGTTTAACTGCTTGTTAATGCAAATTTCTAATCAGCCAATCACATGGCAGCAACTCAATGCATTTAGGCATGTAGACATGGTCAAGACGATCTGCTGCAGTTGAAAGCGAGCATCAGAATGGGGAAGAAAGGGGATTTAAGTGACTCTGAACATGGCATGGCATGCCAGACTGGCTGGTCTGAGTATTTCAGAAACTGCTGATGTACTGGAATTTTTACGCACAACCATGTCTAGGGTTTACAGAGAATGGTCTGAAAAATATATATATCCAGTGAGGGGCATTTCAGTGGGCACAAATGCCCTGCCAGAGGTCAGAGGAGAATGGCCAGACTGTTTCGAGCTGATAGAAAGGCAACAGTAACTCAAATAACCACTTGTTACAACCAAGGTCTGCGGAAGAGCATCTCTGAACGCACAACATGTCCAACTTTGAGACGGATGGGCTACAGCAGCAGAAGACCACACCGGGTGCCACTCCTGTCAGCTAAGAACAGGACACTGAGGCTACAGTTCACACAGGCTAACCAAAACTGGACAATAGAAGATTAAAAAAAACATTGACCACAGTTTACTCATCTTCTGATGGCTACTTCCAGCAGGATAATGCTCCATGCCATAAAGCACGAATCATCTCAGACCGGTTTCTTGAACATGACAATGAGTTCATTGTAGTCAAATGACCTCCACAGTCACCAGAAAAGGACACGTCGGGTAAATCTTCAAATGGAACAGTGTACTGTATAATGTCATTCACATCATCCAGGCTACACTGTTTTACTTTCTTAACAATGAAATGAAAACATAATATAAGGAACTGCCTATTTTCATGTTGGTGTTAACAACAGATGCCAAAAATATAGTCCCACTTTATATTAAGTGTCCTTAACTACTATGTACTTGCATCAAAAAAATAACTACAATGTACTGACTGTGTTTATAATGTATTTGAGAACACTTGTGGTACTTTTGAGTTGAGATAGGGGTTGGGTTATGGACAGGTTTGGTGGCATGGGTAGGTTTAAGGGTGGGTTAAGGTGTGGGGATGGTCAAAAGTGTATTTACAAATGTAATAACAAAAGTTAATTACAGATGTAATTACATAATTTATTTAATCAAGCATAAGTACACAGTAAATGCATGTATTTACACAACAAGTACATTGTAACAAACTATTAATTCCTATGTAAGTACATATTAGTTAAGGCCACTTAATATAATGTGGGACCAAAATGAGGCGTGTAGCTACATATATATTGAGGCGTGTAGCTACATATTTATACGAGCGTCATCTTCACTGTATGCAAATTTATAACTAAACGGAGCCTATAATATAAATGCCTCCATTCATTCTCAATGAAAATACGAAACACACCCTGTTTTTTGCTGAATATTAGTTTTAATAATTAATAAAGGACATAACGTTATGATTATAAAACCATAACGTACAACAAGTTTATACATTACAGGAAATAAAGGCAAGCAATCGGTCAGATGTGCAGAATCAGTGTACGTTGTTACACTAGCTTATCTTTGTGCTCAGCCAAAACACATTACCTGAGAACAAGTAATAGATTTAAAAGACTGAAGTCATTAGATAGAGACAAGATGAACTAAACATCACGTTTAACAACTATAGTGAGATGAGATCCAGCAGTATATCCTTGATGAACTGTCCGATGTGCACTGCTCTCGTCTGGGGAGGTGTGCTCAAAGCACCCGCTGACTGCCTGGAGCTCAGGCGTGCACATAGGCTGCAGCGCAAGCTAGAGTGTGTGTTTGTGTGTGGTCAAGTGATGTGTGTTTTTGCAGTGTAGTGTGAACGGAGATCTTTTCAGAAACACTAGATGAAACGCCAGTGTGGAAGTGGATTGTTTTCATTCTAAATCACCATTTTATAACTAAAACGCATCAGTGTAAACGGGGCCTCAAGCAGCATGATACATTTAAAATAGGGCTGCAACAACGAATCGATTAATTTGATAAAAATCAATTACTAAAAGTGTTGGCAACGAATTTCATTATCGATTCGTTATGTTGCGCAACACAGAGACGTTTGATTATTAAAAAAACTCTGGTCCCACTTTATATTAAGTGTCCTTAACTACTATGTACTTACATAAAAAATAAATACAATTTAATTACTGTGTTTATAATGTATTTGTGAACACTTGTGGTGCTTTTGAGTTGGGATAGAGGTTGGGTTATGAACAGGTTTGGTGGCATGGGCAGGTTTAAGGGTGGGTTAAGGTGTAAGGGATGGTCAACAGTGTATTTACAAATGTAATAACAAAAGTTAATTACAGATGTTATTACATACATGTTTTTAATCAAGCATAAGTACACCGTAAATAAATGTATTTACACAATAAGTACATTGTAACAAACTATTAATTCCTGTGTAAGTACATATTAGTTAAGGCCACAATATAAAGTGTGACCAAAACTCTTTACTTCAGAGCAGAGCGGAGTGAACACAGTCTCTCTCGGTCTCTCGCGCACTAATACAGAGTTCGGCACCTCATAGACAGGGATGAGGAGGAAGGGAGTTCAACAGCACGATCCTACTTTTGTTCCGTTTTAAAGTGAGGACCGTAAAGTCCCTGGTGCTGATGTTTTACTCGTTATCCAGCTTGACAAGCATGACAAGTTAGCGTTAGCTCGTTTACGCTTAGAGCAGCAACTGAGAAAATCAGACTGAGCTTTGGCGCGGTGTCTGGCGCTGAGCCAGAGAGAGCTCGCGCTGAGCAGAGCTCTCCGTTAGGGACTGTTGGAAAAGTGCTTATTTTTTCTGAAAACAAAACCAACTTAACCCCGCTGAGAAAGTCGCGTCATATTATCACAATTATGCAGCGTTTTAACCACCTAATGCTTATTTTATGTTTTAGACATATAAATACACACAAGTACAAGTGAAACCAAACATTTAGATTTTGTAAAACACAAGGAAACCTAACAATCCATTCAAATATAATTTGCCGATGTGTTTTGTTCATATCAGATACACATTACACATAGAGAAAGTAACTATAAAGTTAAATCTACTCTCCTCCAAGTTCACCAGCCACTTACTTACAAGTAACTGGTGAATTTACTTGCTGAATCCTGCATGTTCTGCTTTTTATGAATGAGACAATCACGCGGCCGCAAGTAAACATGGCGACGCCCATCTCACGATTTAGATCACGATCACTTACGCGCTTATGTGAACTGGTAAAACTTCTGTTGGAAATTATATCTCGTTAAGATTATTTTTTTTACACAATTCACAAATAATGAACTTGTTTTAAGCAAACAATCACTTAATTTTGAGGTGGGTTTTTTTTTTTAGAAAACAAGATTTCAAGTGTTTAGTATGTATCTTGATTTAAAAATATTTAGATATTTGGATTGAAAACAGGACAAAACTTCTTAGTTTTTTAGTATTATTATTATTATTATCATTAGGGACCGAGCACCGAAACGGTGCGTAGGCCCTATTGGAATTGCTCCGTTTATTATTATTATTATTATTATTAGGGACCGAGCACCGAAACGGTGCGTAGGCCCTATTGGAATTGCTCCGTTTATTATTATTATTATTATTATTATTATTATTCTTCTCTCCAATGAATCGCGATTTAGAGGGGCTAAACATGCCCGAAAACTCACGCAACTTTGCACACGCCTCAGAAGTGGCGAAAATTTACGTTTATTATGGGTCTCGGAAGTGGGTGTGGCAAAATGACTCGACAGCGCCACCTAGAAAAATTAAACGGACGAGCCCCCGATCTACGAATCACGCACATGCACGAAAATTGGTACACACCTCAAACATGCCAAAACATACGAAAAAGTCTCTTGGAGCCATATCTCAAACCCAACAGGAAGTCGGATATTTTTGACTTCCTGCGGCGAAAAAGTGGCGTTTTTGCCATTTCCAGGCCTTGTACTTTACCGAACTCCTCCTAGGGATTTTATCCGATCGACACCAAAATTGGCATTTGTCATCTAAAGGCCTTGGCGATGTTAAATTGCGAAGCTTTAGAGTTTTCGTCGATGGGCGTGTACGTGGCGGCCTCGCAAAGTTTGACGTTTCGCCACAAAACAGGAAGACGTTTTAACTCAGGCATGCATCATCCGATCTGCCTCAAATTTCACACGTTTAATAACAGTCCTGACCTGAACACGTTTACATGCCAATATCCAGATACAGTTACAGCGCCACCTGCTGGCCACAGGAAATGACATGTTTTTACAGAGTAACAAACTCCTCCCACAAATTTTATCGCATCAGCACCAAAATTGGGTAGTGTTATCTAAAAGCTCTAGCGATGATATATTGTGAAGATCTAGAATTTTCGGAGAGGGGCGTGTCCGTGGCGGCATGACAAACCTCACTGCTTCGCCATGGAACAGGAAGGCTTTATAACTCAACCACACAAAGTCCGATCAGCCTGAAACTTCATATAGTGGATAAAAGTCCTCCCCTGATCACATCCACATAACAATATTGAAGTGGGCGTGGCAAAATGACTCGACAGCGCCACCTATAAAAATTAAACGGACGAGCCCCTGATCTACGAATCACGCACATGCACGAAAATTGGCACACACCTCAAACACGCCAAAACATACGAAAAAGTCTCTTGGAGTCATATCTCAAACCCAACAGGAAGTCGGATATTTTTAACTTCCTGCTGCAAAAAAGTGGCATTTTTGCCATTTCCAGGCGTTGTATCTTAACGAACTCCTCCTAGGGATTTTATCCGATCAACACCAAAATTGGGTTTTGTCATCTAAAGGCCTTGGCGATGTTAAATTGCGAAGCTTTAGAGTTTTCGTTGATGGGCGTGTCCGTGGCGGCTTCGCAAACCTTGACGATTCGCCACAAAACCGGAAGTCATTACAATGACTTATAACCACACAATGTCCGATCTGCCTGAAACTTCACATGGTTGATAAAATTCCTCTCTTGAACACATCCACATAACAATATTGAGTCAGTCATAGCGCCACCTGCTGGCAGAAGGTAGTTTGGCTCATAACTTAGCCACAAAATGTCTGACCTGCCTGAAACTTCACATGGTTGATTAAATTCTTCTACTGAAGGCATCTACATGCCAATCTTGAGTCACAGTTATAGCGCCACCTGCTGGCAGAAGGTAGTTTGCATTATAACTCAACCACACAATATCCAATCAGCCTGAAACTTCACATGGTTGATCAAAGTACTCTCCCGTGCACATCTACATAATTATATTGAGTCTCTCATAGCGCCACCTGCTGGCAGAAGGTAGTTTGGCTTATAACTCAGCCACACAATGTCTGATCTGCCTGAAACTTTACAAGGTTGATTAAATTCCTCTCCTGAAGACATCTACATGCCAATATGGAGTCACAGTCATAGCGCCACCTGCTGGCAACAGGAAATTAAATATAACTCAGCCGAACAATGTCCGTACTGGCTGAAAATTCACATGGTGGATAAGATTCCTCTACTGAAGGCATCTACATGCCAATCTTGAGTCACAGTCACAGCGCCACCTGGTGACAGGAAGAAGTTTGACATAAATTTGTAATTTTCTCGGGTTCTTTATATACATCGGCTTAAATTAATATTGTTCGCTGTTCTCTGTCATCCTGAGGCCACCAGGCGGCGGTGAGCCCGGGTGCGAGGTCCCTATCATCGCTGCTTGCAGCTTTAATTATTATTATTATTATTATTATTATTCTCCTCCGGAATGAATCACGATTTTGAGGGGCTAAACATGCCCGAAAACTCACGGAACTTTGCACACGCCTCAGAAGTGGCGAAAATTTACGTTTATTATGGGTCTCGGTAGTGGGTGTGGCAAAATGACTCGACAGCGCCACCTAGAAAAATTAAACGGACGAGCCCCCGATCCACGTATCACGCACATGCACGAAAAATGGCACACACCTCAAACATGCCAAAACATACAAAAAAGTCTCTTGGAGCCATATCTCAAACCCAACAGGAAGTCGGATATTTTTGACTTCCTGCGGCGAAAAAGTGGCGTTTTTGCCATTTCCAGGCGTTATATTTTAACGAACTCCTCCTAGGGATTTTATCCGATCGACACCAAAATTGGGTTTTGTCATCTAAAGGCCTTGGCGATGTTAAATTGCGAAGCTTTAGAGTTTTCGTCGATGGGCGTGTCCGTGGCGGCCTCGCAAAGTTTGACGATTCGCCACAAAACAGGAAGTCATTTTACCTCAGGCATGCATTATCAGATCTGCCTCAAAATTCACACGCTTGATAAGAGTCCTGACCTGAACACGTTTACATGCTGATATCTATATACAGTTATAGCGCCACCTGCTGGCCACAGGAAATGAAATGATTTACAGAGTAATAAACTCCTCCCACAAATTTTTTCGTATCAGCACCAAATTTGGGTTGTGTTATCTGAAAGCTCTAGCGATGATATATTGTGAAGATCTAGAGTTTTTGCAGAGGGGCGTGTCCGTGGCGGCATGACAAACCTCAACGCTTCGCCATGGAATAAGAAGACCTTATAACTCAACCACACAAAGTCCGATCTGCCTGAAACTTCACATGGTTGATAAAAGTCCTCTCCTGAACACATCCCCATAACAATAATGAAGTGGGCATGGCAAAATGACTCGACAGCGCCACCTACAAAAATTAAACGGACAAGCCCCTGATCTACGAATCACGCACATGCACGAAAATTGTCACACACCTCAAACACGGCAAAACATACGAAAAAGTCTCTTGGAGCCATATCTCAAACCCAACAGGAAGTCGGATATTTTTAACTTCCTGCGGCAAATAAGTGGCATTTTTGCCATTTCCAGGCATTGCATCTTAACGAACTCCTCCTAGGGATTTTATGCTATCGACACCAAAATTGGGTTTTGTCATCTAAAGGCCTTGGCGATGTTAAATTGCGAAGCTTTAGAGTTTTTGTCGATGGGCGTGTCCGTGGCGGCCTCGCAAACTTTGATGATTCGCCACAAAACCGGAAGTCATTATAACTCAGGCATGCATTATCAGATCTGTCTCAAAATTCACACATTTAATAAGAGTCCAGACCAGAACACATTTACATGCCAATATCCAGATACAGTTATAGCGCCACCTGCTGGCCACAGGAAATTACATGATTTACAGAGTAATAAACTCCTCCCACAAATTTTTTTCGTATCAGCACTAAATTTGGTTGGTTGTTATCTGAAAGCTCAAGCGATGATATATATTGTGAAGATTTAGAGTTTTTGCGGAGGGGCGTGTATGTGGTGGCATGACAAACCTCAATGCTTCGCCATGAAACAGTAAGTCCTTATACCTCAACCACACAATGTCCGATCTGCCTGAAACTTCACATGGTTGATTAAATTTCCCTCTTGAACATATCCCCATACCTATATTGAGTCACAGTCATAGCGCCACCTGCTGACAGAAGGAATTTTACCTTATAACTTAACCACACAATGTCTGATCTGCCTGAAACTACACATGGTTGATTAAATTCCTCTTCTGAAGACATTTAAAAGCCAATATTGAATCTGTCATAGTGCCACCTGCTGGCAGATGGTAGTTTGGCTTATAACTCAGCCACACAATGCCTGACCTGCCTGAAACTGTACATTGTGGATAAAAGTCATCTCCTAAACACATCTACATAATAATATTGAGTCTGTCATAGCGCCACCTGCTGGCAGAATGTAGTTTGGCTTATAACTCAGCCACACAATCTCTGATCTGCCTGAAACTTCAAATGGTTGATTAAATTCCTCTCCTCAACACATCCACATAACATAATTGAGTCAGTCATAGCGTCACCTGCTGGCAGAAGGTAGTTTGGCTTATAACTCAGCCAAACAATGTCCGATTTGCCTGAAAAATCACACGGTTGATAAGACTCTTCTACTGAAGGCATCTACATAACAATCTTTAGTCACAATTATAGCGCCACCTGCTGACAGGAGGAAGTTCGGCATAAATCTTTAATTTTCTCTGGCTATTTATATATATCTGCTTAAATTAATGTTGTTCGCTGTTCTCTGTCATCCTGAGGCCACCGGGCGGCGGTGAACCCGGGTGCGAGGTCCCTATCATCGCTGCTTGCAGCTTTAATTATTTTTATTATTATTATTATTATTATTATTATAACAGCTCAGGGATTAGCTTTTTAGAATAAACGGTTGGATATTGAGGATTGATATATTTAGATATATTTAGATATATTCAGATATTGGGATTGAAAACAGGACAAAACTTATCACTTCATTATTTTATTATTATTATTATCATCATCATCATCATTATAACAGCTCAGGGATGAGCTTTTTAGAATAAATGGTTGGATATTGAGGATTGATATATTTAGATATATTTAGATATATTTAGATATTGGGATTGAAAACAGGACAAAACTTATAATTTTTTATTTTATTATTATTATTATTATTATTATTATTATTATTATTATTATCATCATCATCATGATTATAACATATCAGGGATGAACTTTTTAGAATAAACGGTTGGAAATTAATGTTGTTGTTTTTTTTATCCGATTCATCGATTAATCGAAAAAATAATCGACAGATTAATTGATTATTAAAATAATAGTTAGTTGCATCCCTAATTTAAAACACCACGACTGCTGCAGGGGGTGTCAGAGGGTTCGGAAACAATATCCCGTCACTCAGCCTCCTCTCTACCCTCAAACGGAGAACAAAAAGAACTTTGAAGTATATCAAGACCTTAAAAAATGTCCAGCATTTTTTGATATGACTTCTTTTGTGTTCAACAGAAGATAGAAACTTATATAAGTTTAAAACAAATAAAAGGTGAGTAAATGATGATGATTTTCAGCTTTGGGTGGACTGTCCCCTTTAGGGTGGTAAATGCAAATCGAGCACAGGGGTTTACAGTAGCAGAATAAGAGCTTGAGAGCAGAGTTTGGAGGCGGTGAAGTGGAAACACGCTCCATTGAGCTGCTCATGGCGAGGGTCTCTGGTTACTGAAACACACAGCACTGAGGGCCCCTCTTGACCTTTAGACTTCCTAAAACAAAAGGAAGCTCTGTACTCACAGCCTGGCATCACCTCTCATCCCAGACAAAAATGTTAATTAAAGCCTGGAACAGTGAGAGAGATGAAAAGGTGGAGAGAGGAAGAGAAAGGAGAGGTGGCCGTGAGAGCAAAATGGGGTCTAGCGAGAGAAACGCACTATTGTGAGGCAAAGAGAATGAAACAGGAGACAGAAAGAGAGTGAATATGGGAGAAGAGGAAGCTCGGCAGAGAGAAAATGTACCGGGAGGATGTCCTCTGCTCGAAAAGCAGAATTTGTTTTTATGACAAGTGCCGATGACATAAAACAGAACTAAATAAAACTGATGCAAACAAAAAAAAAAAAACACTGGAATGACGTCCTCTGTTAAGAAAACTCAAAACTGGAAGTCATCTTCACCTCCTACATTTCGAATGTGGATTGCAGACATGACTTCGGTAATACAGATTGAAAGACTGAGATTTCTGAGGACTCATTCTATTCTATTTTACAGTGTTTAGGGTTTATTTCTTTACTATCTGGATGAGCAAACCAGCCACTTAACATTCAGAGACTTAATTCACTTCTTTTACATATTTAATTTGACTTCTTTACTCTATTTTCTGTTGTCACTCGATAAACTATGTTGTCATTGTTTTTTGTTCGTTGACTTATTGTATGGGATTTGTCCGAGACAGTGCCAAGGGTTTGTGTGTGTGTGTGTGTGTGTGTGTGTGTGTGTGTGTGTGTGTGTGTGTGTGTGTGTGTGTGTGTGTGTGTGTGTGTGTGTGTGTATGTATGTGTTGTTTTGTGGTTGTTCTTGAAAAATCCAATTAAATATAATTATGGGCGAAGCAGTGGCGCAGTAGGTAGTGCTGTCTCGCCTCACAGCAAGAAGGTCGCTGGTTCGAGCCTCGGCTCAGTTGGCGTTTCTGTGTAGAGTTTGCCAACAGCACCTTTAGAACTACGGTTTCTGAGAAAAATGGTGACGGGTTCAATGCTTTTTTTTTTTTTTAACCATGTATAAATATACACACATAAAGGCCTCTAACCAATCCTTCCAGAATTTTCCAGAGACATTTTTTCATAAATATTTGTCATAAATATAGTCTAAAATGACAAATGTAGTGATGACAATTTTTTTCTCAAAACAAATGTACTTATTTGCTTCCATTCTTGTGTTTTACTGTGAAAATACAAACATTTTTAAAATTTTCGTTACTGATCTGAATAATAATTAATTCATCTATACCACAGGTGTCAAATCCAGTTCCTGGAGGGCCGGCAGCTCTGCACAGTTTCATTCCAACCCTAATTAAACACACTTACCTGTAAGATTAAAACAGGCCTGAAGGACACAATTAGTTGGATGAAGTGTGTTAAATTAGGGTTAAAGCTAAACTGTGCAGAGCTGTGGCCCTCCAGGAACTGGATTTGACACCTGCGCTCTATACTCATTTATAATCACTTAGAAATAAACTCTGTTGTTTATTCATTTTCTTGTCAGCTTAGTTTCTTTATTAATCCGGGGTCGCCACAGCGGAATGAACCACCAACTTATCCAGCACGTTTTTACGCAGCGGATGCCCTTCCAGCTGCAACCTATCTCTGGGAAACATCCACACACACTCATTCACACACACTCATACACTACGGACAATTTAGCCTACTCAATTCACCTCTACCTAATGTCTTTAGACTGTGGGAGAAACCAGAGCACCCGGAGGAAACCCACGCGAACGCATGAAGAACATGTAAACTCCACACAGAAACGCCAACTGAGCCGAGGCCCGAACCAGCGACCTTTTTGCTGTAAGGCAACAGCACTACCTACTGCGCCACTGCGTCGCCCACTCTGTTGTTTACTACAGTAAAATGCCCATCAATAAACTTAAACTTACTTGGCAAATATTTATTCAACAGATATATTAAATAACATCATCACATAATATTCCTCATAATACCCTGAGGTCAGCTGTCTATATTCAGACTAACAGCTCTATGGCCACTCCTTAATTTATCTGGCCCTGAAACCTGTCTCTTTTTCACCACTCCCATGAACAAATAAAGCTGCTTGTCATTTTGAGTACATAAGGTTGCAGCAGGTACAAAACGTTTGATCCTATTGGCTTTTGTATAGTGATGTATGTGTTTTTATGATGACCTGCGACTCCCTTAAATGACAGAAACCAGCACATATTTGCTCAAATGTACAAGTGCTCCATGGACAAAATCAATGCAAAACCAAAATACGATCAGTACTTCCTTTGATCAATATGTGGCTGAATCAGACTGACACTTAGAAAAATTAACTTGTGACAGAGATCTAATCATTTCGGGAAAATCTGAAATCCTCTGTGGGAGTTTTTGGAAAATAATATATGTATTATTAACCTCTTAAACTCCAGTGCTATTTTGGGATTTCCGCCTGGATTTTGCCAACTCAAATTTAAAAGCTTCCCAAATCCACATGCAGAGGTGTAAATGCAAAAATGTGGTATCATTTTTAAGAAAACCCTTTGAATTTTCATAAAACACCATTGGAAGTGTTCAAATATCTGTATATGTTGTCTGTGTTATAATAAACACCTAAAAAAAGAGGGTTTTAACAAAAGTTATTGTATTCCAACTGATGAGAGGTGCTATATAAGCCACAGGGACTGACCATTGTTTCGATATTTCACTATTCTTTTGTTTGATCAAACATAATTCACCGTGTTTGGACCACATCAGACATATTAAAGGATTACTTATGCACATCAGCTCAAAAACAGAGGAGAATGGCCCTGAAGTGCACAGCATAAGGTAAGAGATGACAGCTGTCTGTGCTATCTGGGGCTGCTTATTGATCATAAATATATTGTTTTCACTTCTGCGCCATGGAAACAACGTGATTCATTCGACAACTGTTTGATACTGTGTATTTAAGTGTAAATAACTTTTGTACAGTGGAATAAAAACCAAAGGTATGCATATGTACATAAAATATAGATTCTACACTTTTCAAACGAAACCACTTACGGCAGTCTGGTGCAATGCTAGCCCTTTAACTCTGAAAGCGAAAGTCGATGACTTCTGGAGTTTAACTGGTTAAATATTTATATTTTAAAAAAAACTCTACATTTTGTTAATTTTACCCTTTATAAAATAGTTGAATTACTAGCTGATGAACGATTGTTTAATAGATGGCTCTATTATTGTTTATGAGACACCTATACTATTTACTGCTGCTATATACTGTACATTGCAAATCTTCAAATATAAGAAAAAAGAAAAAATTATATATGATTATTACAAAAAACATTTTTTGTTTCAGCTGTTAAAGGTTTTTTTATGTGATTTCTTTTAAGATAGTGTAAATTGTAATTTACTTCTGTGATGTATATATATATATATATATATATATATATATATATATATATATATATATATATATATATATATATATATATATAAATATATATATATATATATATATATATATATATATATATATATATATATATATATATATAAGGATATTTTATAATTTTAGAGAGACAGCGCAACCGTGACCATCAGCCTGTCATTGAGCAGAACAAAGACGGTTGACGTTCCGCCACAAGGTGGCGACAGAGGGGAGCAGGGGAGGCTAACTCAGTGTATATTTCAAACTACAGCTGATCAAATCACTATAAAGCAGGTAAGTGACATTCTAAATCGACCTCTCTCTTTTGTACGTTGTAGTGCTGTACTTAAACTATAGTAATCTGGTAGTGTTTGCTTTGCTTTAGCTTTTCAGTGTTGATTATTGTGATCTCCCGATTGCAACAGAAATACTGTGAAATTTCTGTAGACTGATGGCATTTCATGCCGTTCAGCCTTATAATCTTAAAATGTAAGTAAAATCAGCTGTTTTGTCATCACTTTAGACATTACGCTCTAACGTGAAAGCTCTAAAGTGACGTTTGTGAATTAGCAAAGGTTTCTGCTGTTTTAATAATCGTTTTAAACAATCGTGATTATAATTACGACCAAAATAATTGTGATCAAGATGTTTCCCATAATCCAGCAGCCCTAATCATTTGCTGACTTTGATAATTATAAATAACTGAGGACAGCGCTTTGCTGTGACTGTGTGTGCTGCAAAGCACTGAAGCTTGACATAATTTCATAAGAAAGTCATGTTCCTATGAATCACTAAATACCCTAAAACAAATATTTTAGCAAATAAATGTGACCATGTTGATTAGCCATTAGATGCGCTCTGTTCTCAACTTACTGGCATTGCTTTTATTCATGAATGAACATAATGAAATGTGCAAGCTGCTGTCATGTGAGGTAGGATGGAATGGATTGTCATAGAAAAAAACTCACAAGACTAAATCTTAGTGACTTAAGTGTGACTCAAGTCCAAATAGTGGACTCAAATTTCACTCTCTGTCAAGGGCAGGCATTAAAGGGATGCATCACCAAAAAATAAAAACGGTATCATTTACTTATCCTTCTCTTGTTCCAAACCGGTTTGATTTTCATCCATTTGTTGAACACAAAAGAAGACGTTTTAAAGAAAGCTGAAAACGATTGTAACCATTAACTTTCACAGTATTTGTTTTTCCCACTACGGATGTCAATGATTACAGGTTTTCAGCTTTCCTAAAAATAACTTAGTGTTTAACAGGATAATGAAACTTATACATGTTCATATCTACTTAAAGTCGAGAAAATTAGGAGTACGTTTTCATTTTTCGGTGAACTATCCCTTAAATATTGAAATTAAGTAAAGGTGAGAGGATCCTACCTTCCAGTTGGCCAGCTGTTGAGATTCAATGATCTTGATAAACGCTCCCATCAGAATCCCTGAGAAGTCAAACATAACCGTGAATGGTTAGATTACATGCAATGCATCATAGAAGCACAAGTTCTACATTTTCAGCCTATAAATGATTGCTTGGAATGGTTTCTATCAATAATGATGCCAATAGTTTGGTGTCTTTGCACTTTACTCTTAAATAAATGACATTTAATTCCACAGTTTGTACAGAACTGTAAATAAAAGCTTTATTTTCTATAATTACGGTTTTAAAAGGCAGCTCTTATTATAATTCACATCAAATTCATGGTTTCAATCAGCTGATATGATTAATAGCCAATACATCTCTAGTAATTACAGGGTTACTGCAAGTTTCATTAAGTCAAATTTAAGACTTTTTAAGACCGTTATGCAACAAATTACAGACTAAACACTAAGAATTTTTTTCTAACGGCCTGGTTGTTTTACTTGCCTCATCAAAGAAAATGTAATTCAGTTATTTCTTAGCCATATATATTAAAAAACATGTGTCAAAACAAATAAACAAACGCTATTGTTTACATGGACCTTTTCTTTAACATTTTTAACACCATAATAAAGTAAATATATGCATAACAGTCAGTCAAGGTCAGTGTCCCCCACCAGATAGCTATAAATGAATGGGGAACTTTTAAACAAATGTCATTGGAAAGAAAGAATTAAACCATATTGGCAAAATGCTGATGATTGGATGGGTGATGGCCCGATTGTTTAACTTTACATAGACATAGGAAAATTAGGATCTGTTTAAGATGATTTAAGATCTACAACACAATATTTTGGTAAAAACAGGACTTTTTTGAAGTCTAAAACTTTTACTTTAAGACATTTAAAAACCACACAGACACCCTGAATTAGATCAATTACAAGGAAAAAGTAAACAAAATGTGTTGAAACGATATTTTTGTAGGTTGTAACAATGCAAAATACTTTTTTCTTTCACCTTAATGTCAATCCTAACCAGATCCTTCTTTCATAAAACTTTAAATAAGATTTTATGACAAATAAGAATGTTTTTTTTATTAATGAATAGTTCTTGAACAATTAATATGAATAAATAGCATTCATTGAATTATAATATGAATTAACAAAATGTCAGTTAAGCTGATTATATATATATATATATATGTAAGTATATACAAACATACATACATACATACATACATACATACGTACATACATACATACATACATACATACATACATATATACATATATACATATACAACACTAAAAATGTTGTTTCTTTGGGCTACGATTCCGCTCCAATAGGCCTGAATCACCTGACAGTCCCATATGCAATGAATATAATCCCCTACATTGAATTTATGTCTTAACTGAGGTGTGATATGAATTCTATGAAGGATCCTGAGTTGAATGGCTCTGGCCCTATTGCAAACTAGAAAGCTTATTGGCTAGAGACCAAACATCTCCTATTCTTCTTCTAAAATATCTAGCCTAACCCTAAGCTCTTATCCTCAAATTAATTTGAGATGGGAGTTACAGACAGTGTTATAAGAGGACAGGGTCATATAGAAAAAAGAAATCAATTTTTGTTTAGGGGGATATAACAGAAATTTCTCAATTACTGTAAATGAGTATTTAGAAATAAGTGTGGTGTTCTCAATTATGTAATCTCTAATTTGCAGGAATCTAAAGAAATGCTGTCCTGGCAAATTAAATTTTGAAACAATAGTTTCAAAAGGCAGTATGTTTCCCTCCTCAAAAAGATTATCCATTATACATATACGACAGGCTGACCAAAGATTGAAGCCCTGATCTAGAGTACTTGGTAGGAACTCTGGGTTATTTAAAATTGGCAGAAAAGGGGAGTTTGTGTCAATTCTATCTTCCAATATTTGGATGTAACGCCATGCCTTAAAAGTGTTACGCACTTAAGAACAAATAGTAATTACTTCAATTTTAAAAGTAACACATTACTTTGCTCATTACTTCGAAAAGTAACTTGTAATCCGCTACCCTCAGCACTGCAAATGATAATATTTCGCCCATCCCCAACAATGATTCCGATTGTTTGCTAGTTTTGTCTCTAGAATATAAATTCTTTCGAAATGACGTGAGTAGATCTGGCAGGAAATTTAATTATTGTGCAAACTAAACCTCAACAAGTTTGCTCTGCAATCAGCTCCGCATGCTAAGAGGAACTGATCAATCGCCACGTGATCTTACAGGAACTACATTTGTGCTCATTCAGTCTCAGGTTTCACAATATTGTGATAAGGCATTTCCTTCACTTACTGCAAAAATAATTCAGAAATGTACAGCTTCACATTAGTGTACTTTGATCAATTCCTCCTCTTTTTCTCTCTTCTCGATCTGTATCGGAGTCTGTTCATTATTCATCAGGTGATTGATGACTCTTCAAACAGTGAGCTCATTCTTGTTTAGCCGTACACAAGAGGAGCATGTGCTGTTGTGTCATCAACTGCATGACTAACTCAACTGCCTCAACCGGCACCCAATGGAAAGTTTTTTTGTTTTTTTTTGTTTTTTAGCGATACTATGAGGAAACAGAAATGAGAAACTCACCCAGTGACACCACCGCCACACTCTCAGGCAAAAAGTGCAGCTTGAACTTGATCAGCAGGTGGACCAGTATAATACAAATACCTGTGAAAATGATTCATACAAATATATTAGAAATCTGACAAAAAAAAAAACACAGCCATATTTATATGTGAGTTTTATATGTGAGTTTAGCAGTATTTGTTTAAAATACATAGCAAACATATTGGTGTTGTAAAAAATACAAGTATTTTCAAATAGGAGTTTGTTAATATTTTTTGTTTTTATTCCAATAAAAGAAATAATTAAAAAACTTCAGTTTTCACAAAATAAATACATATATTATATATAAGGCGAAGCAGTGGCGCAGTAGGTAGTGCTGTTGCCTCACAGCAAGAAGGTCGCTGGTTCGAGCCTCGGCTCAGTTGGCGTTTCTGCGTGGAGTTTGCAGGTTCTCCCTGCATTTGCGTGGGTTTCCTGTGGTGACCCCAGATTAATAAAGGGACTAAGCCGACAAGAAAATAAATAAATGAATGAAATTTTATATATATCAACACAAACAATATCACGTATGTATGTGTATTTAGGGTAATTTTGAAACTCCCCTATACCTATTTTGGACTTGTCTCTGCCTCCTGAATCATACATTCATATACAAGTCATTCTATATACATTCATTAATTTTCTTGTCGGCTTAGTCCCTTTATTAATCCGGGATCGCCACAGCGGAACGAACCGCCAACTTATCCAGCAAGTTTTTACACAGCGGATGCCCTTCCAGCCGCAACCCATCTCTGGGAAACATCCACACACACATTCACACACACTCATACACTACGGACAATTTAGCCTACCCAATTCACCTGCAACACATGTCTTTGGACAGTGGGGGAAACCAGAGCACCCGGAGGAAAAACACACAAAGGCAATGAGAACATGCAAACTCCCCACAGAAACGCCAACTGAGCCGAGGTTCGAACCAGCGACCTTCTTGCTGTGAGGCGACAGCACTCATATATATATATATATATATATATATATATATATATATATATATATATATATATATATATATATATGTGTGTGTGTGTGTGTGTGTGTGTGTGTATATATATATATATATATATATATATATGTATGTATGTACATATATATATATATATATATATATATATATATATATATATATATATATATATATATATATATATATGTATATATATATAATGAGTGCTGTATATAGTATATAGTTTAAATTCAGACAGTTCAAATTAAACAGTTAAGTCTCACTGTATAACATTAAACATCGTACATCCATTAGCTAGTAATTAATAGACAAGAGAACATGCTGCGCCTTTAGTCTGAATGGTGTTTGTGCTGTTACTCAAACCTACAGTGGTTTATAATTACACTTTAGGCTAGATTATACATCTAGTATCCAAGACATCATGAACGATTTCGACAAGCGGGCCTGCATAAGACGTCATGGATTTGATGTAAGTCTACACTAAGACAGAACAATACCATCAACACACTCCACTGAACACAAACACTCATGGAAACAACATCAACAAATGAAATCACAGGAGACGCATTACAAATCATCAACACCCAACCTGAGACCCCTGAGCTTTTAAGTGACACAAAAAAAATACGAGGTGGTTCGCTGTGACGTATCTGATTCAGTGGTGTCAGGTTTCCTTGGCAACGAGGAGTAAATACAGTCTGATGAGTCAGTGGCAAGCCAAAAAACCAGAGCAGCTCCAGAAATCATGAGTGAAGCATTACGATTTAAATACGTGTTAATGTAAACGGCAGAACCATGAGGCTGATGCTTAGGCTAAATACTTTGAACTGATACCAGAGAGGAGCTAGAAGGAGATGGGAAAGGCTACTTTCAATAGGAAGGCCCTGCTGAAAAATCCAGCTTAAACCAGCCTAGACTGATTGGCTGGTTTTAGCTTGGTCAACCAGGCTGGTTTTAGAGGGGTTTTGGCCACTTCCAGGCTGGTTTCCAGCTATTTCCAGCCTGGTTTTGCCTGAACAGGCTGGGAGATGACTAGCTAAAACCAGCTTGATCAGCCTAGCCAGGCTGGGAGCCCAGCCAAAACCAGCTTTGTCCAGCTTAAACCAGGATGGTCAAACTGGTTTTAGATGGTCACTTTCCAGCCTGACCAGCTAATACCAGGCTGGAAATGGCTGGAAATGGCCAAAACCCCTCTAAAACCAGGCTGGTTGACCAGCTAAAAGCAGCCAATCATCCTAGTCAGGTTTAAGCTGGAGTTTTCAGCAGGGGGTTCAACTAACTTGGAGTTAAAACGTGAAATCTGAATGTTATTCATTTGAACTCT
>NC_133198.1:4012500-4105000 GCF_049306965.1 Danio rerio
TTGGCCATGAATGGAAGCAGGGATACTGGTCTGTAGTTTTCAAGTAGCGTATGGTCCAGGTTGGGTTTCTTTAGCAGTGGGGTTACCCTAGCCTGCTTAAATGTAGTGGGGAATAAACCAGAGTCAAGAGATGTGTTAATTATGTGAGTCAGTGTTGGTATGACTGCAGGAGAGATGGCTTGCAAGAGATGAGAGGGAATGGGATCGAGTGGACAGGTGGTTGCATGGCTAGATAGCACAAGTTTGGACACCTCAGACTCAGAGAGCTGAGAAAAGGAGGTGAGTGTGTGTGGTGTTGGTGTTGTATCTTGCGTGTTTGTTGTAGGTGCAGCAAATTGAGCACTGATTTTTGCAGTTTTGGTGCAGAAGAATGTAGCAAAGTCATCAGTAGTAAGTGTGGAGGATGCGGGTGGAGGAGGAGGATAGAGGAGGGAGGAAAATGTTTTAAAAAGTAGGCGAGGATTAGTGGCATTGTTGATTTTCAGACGGTAATACGTCTGCTTTGCAGAAGTAACCTCAGCTGAGAAAGAGGACAGAAGAGTTTGGTATGTTAAGAGGTGTGCAGGATTTTTAGTTTTCCGCCAAATTCTCTCTGCAGCCCGAAGTTTTGAGCGATGCTCACGGAGAGCATCCGAGAGCCAGGGTGCAGGAGGACTGCCACGGGCTGGCCTGGATGCAAGAGGACATAATCGGTCTAGACATGATGCTAGTGTGGAGCAGAGTGTATTAGTGGCACTGTTCGAATCAAGTGCAGTGAGTTTGCGAGATGGAGGAAGAGAGTCTGAAACAATGGTGGATAGTCTATTGGGTGAGAGAGATCGTAGGTTTTACCTGATTTGTGGGTAGCAGAAGTAGGTGCTCTTTTTAGGTCAAAAGAGGCAAGCAGAGTCTGAAAGTCTGCAGCTTGCGGTTTGTCAACGTAAATGTTGAAGTCACCTAGCACCAATAAGGGAGTGGCAAAATTAGAAAAAGATGAGAGAAGAACATCCAGTTCATCTAGGAAGTGACCTAATTTACCTGGTGGGCGGTAGATGACAACCACATTTATGTAGAAGGGGTGGATAATGGTGACTGCATGGAATTCAAAGGAGCTGATTGTTGGCAGGGACGGTATCAGAGTAAATTTCCATTCTTTGGAAATTAGTAGTCCAGTCCCACCCCCTCTCCCTGTCTGACGAGGAGTGTGGGAAAAAGAGAAATTAGCAGAAAGAGTAGCATGTGTAGCAGTGTCCTCCGGCCTCAACCAGGTCTCAGTTAGAGCCATGAGATTATAGTCAGAATATGTAGCTATGGAGGTAATAAAATCAGCCTTGTTAACAGCTGATTGACAATTCCAGAGGCCCACGGAGAGAGAGAGTTGTGAAATAGTAGATACATGTATTGAACGAAGGTTGTGAGGATTACGCCTGCAGCGTACCTCCCGTGTTTTGCGAGTGTTAGTAACAACAGGAATTAGAAAACACATAATAAAAGTGCACTGACAACAAAAAAAATAAGTGTAAAGTAAAACAACAAAGTAAAGTACTCAAGTGCTTTGTCGGTGTCTTTGCTCGGTGGAGTCGCGCAGGTAGAGTCGATGGTCTTTACCCTCGTCGGTCTTCACACGAGGCGGTCTTCACACGAGGCGGTCTTCACACGAGGCTGCCGCCTCGTGTTTGTGACAACAGTTTAAATATGCCTCTTATATAGACTGATTTCACGCGGCGACCATTTTCAAAAGCGAAATCGAGGCTTGAGGAATCGAGGAATGTTGTGGTTCTGTCCATATATCTTATCAGTGAAGAGAAAGTGACACAAATTGATAATTTCACCAACTTCCAGGTGACCCAAAGGTCCATTCTGAGTGAATAGTGAATATAAAAAGGGATAGCAGAGCTCATTTTCAGCTAAGTTAAGGGAAATGGCACTAGTTAGCTAACGTTTTCTTTCCCAAACACACGTTTTAGATGCCATTTATCAAACTCGAGTTAATGTACTGATTCTTTCATTATATTAGACTCTTCACGATACTGAATTAAAAGAAACAACTTCAATTATCCATTAACATTTAAGGCATTGTTGATGGCTTTCATAAAACAGCGCTGATTTGCCATTGTGTTCACGTGTTCAACAGAAATGATTGTGATTGGTCGAGAAGGTCATCAGTTCAACATCCGCTGTTTACCGAACACAAACACAGACAGATGAGCGATCCGCTTGATGACTCGACTGATCTTCAGGGCTGCTTCGCGCTCCAGTCTCCGTGTATCTGTGTTTGCACTGGGTGAAGAGCAGTAAACTGAGTGCAAACCAAACACAGATACACGAAGACTGGAGCGTGAAGCAGCCGTGAAGATCAGTCGAGTCATCCGCGCTCAGCAGCACTTCCACGTTAGCGGGAAATAGCCGGGTTTAAAACTCCAGTACCGGGACAACACTATTACAGACAACACGAGGGTGTGCTGCAGAGGACTGCAGTGTTTTATCGCTCACCGGGTTACATAGGCTGAAGCAGGAAAGCATCCTCACAGTGTTTGACTGGTGCCATGAACTGAAGCCTAGGAGGACACTTAAGCGTATCACAGAGATTGTGATGTTGTTTGATGCTAAATTGCTTTTAATTGGTTAAAATAAACTTACTGAATAATATTAAAGTGATGTTTACACCATTTCTGCATTTTGAAATCTCGGCAACAGCTGGAGGTTTGTAGTACACAGCATGTTACTGCAATGTTTACAGTGCTGGTCCTATACTTCCGGGTTTCCTCCCACCGCAGCCTCGCTTTAGTTCTTTAAAATGGCTGCCGCGTGAAATAAGCATATGGAGGATGAAGTCATATGCATTGCTCAGTTGTGATTTTTCCACAGACTTCAGAGTGTAAAAATCTTGATTCTGTGGGTCTCGTCTACCAAATCTGACCTTTATGTTGTATTCTCAATTGTATTCGAGTTAGGTGATCGGCTGGGCCACTCTACAGCTTGATTTTTTTTTTTTCTCTGAAAGCATTTGAGAGTTTCCTTTGCTGTCTTTTGGATCATTGTCTTGCTGAAATGCCCAACCTGGTTTCATCTTCATCATCCTGCTAATGTAGATGTTGAACTGAAGCCGCTAATATATTTATTTAAATTGAGGAAGGGTAGACGGTTGCTAAAGAGCTAAAGAGAGATTTCAGCTGCTGTCTGGGCTTTCACTACCTTTCTACACCTCCCTTTCTATATGCGTTTAATACTTTTTCCCTGCATCATTTAAATTTTTTACACATAACTTCATTTGTAAACTACTTGGATTTGTTTCCTTTGCATTTATGGACTTTTTTAGGATGTTTCTAACATCCAGTGAAAATTTAGTCAACGGCATCTTTAGAAACATGTTTTCTCAGAAAAATGGTGATATGTTCAACACTTTCTTTCCCTGCTGTATCCTTAAAACTAACATACGAACATTTACAAGACTGTTTATTTTATTTTCACAGGACATTTAGGCACAGTTTAAACATATATTAAGGCCCAATCCCAATTCTTCCGCATGTCTGGTATAACGTTATTGTTGTTTTCTTTGTGTTTAAATAGATGAATATAGCCACGGTGTAAATACACAATAAATTTACAAGGTTATTGCCACATTATATCATTATAATAACATTATATTGTTGCTTTCTGCAATTTCCAGAAGATAAATACCCAAAAAAATAGCTGTAAGTCATGAAACTGGAATAACTACGACAGGCACTAATCTCATATGAAGTAAGATCTTACGATGAGACGATGTTCTGTGCTGGTGTTGTAGTGGTGTCCCATTTCTTAGGGGTAATTTTTAACCCCTTCCCTTTCACACTCTGTTTCAAGGACCAAGGCAGTGGCGTAGCATACGGGCCCGCAGGGCATGCACCGCGGGGGGGCCCCGCGAGATTAGGGGGCCCCACGTCGTCGCGATTTTCAATAATTGAAAATCCAGGAACCGCAATAATCAAACTCTTGGGAACAAGTGTGGACGGAACCAAAGTTCACAGGTCTGTGTTCTCTGAACACCTTTCAAGCGGTGGACTACTTCATTCTGATTGCTTGCCGCCGAACTGCGTCATAGCCAATGAAGACGCGCCGCTGTTTCTCGCAGCCGGTTCTCGTTAAAAAATAAATGACTTCTGGCTACTTTGACGCTCTCGCCACTTTCGGTTTGTGCTCGCTCCTCAGTTTGTGAAGGATTTCCCGCGTTGTCGCTCCACTCCGCCTCCTTTCCCCGCACCTCAATTTGTGACATAGATATATACACTAGATATCGCATAGGGACCCTGAGCATGCGTCAATAGCGCCGCCACATTGGTACAGTGCTCCCAGGGCAAATGTCATTCAACCGCACTAGACAAGTATTATTACTTGAAGATGCGGGACTGTAGCGCTGTCTACAAGTGTAGTAACGAGCAAACAAAGAAAACAAAGAAAACAAAGCACAAAGGCAGAACATTCAGAACATTCAATAGGTAGGATTAAGTTTTTTACGTTTTTGTATGTTCTGAAATTTGTGCTAAACAGCGTTATTGATGATAATACAGCCACTTACTGCATTCAGCATAAGGCAAAGTAGCTCCAATTCGCACTAAATATTCGGCTTATGCTAGTTTTGTTGAATAAAATCAGCAAACAATGAAAAAGAAATATGACAACGAGATGCTGCGCTGCCAGAAACTTGTATTAATGTCGGCTAGTGAACGAGTCGTTCATAAAGGAGATTCATTCACAAACAAATCGCTCCCTCCGTCAGTATGAGCAGTGAAAGCAGGAGAGGAGCTGTGTTTCAGGACATGATTAGATCAAATTTAACAGGGAGGGTGAATAGTACATTTCTGTACACACAAACACAAGCTTTTTGTCAGGAATGCCCGTGCGGTCACTGATCCATCAATGTAGAAAAGTGTTGTAAAATTATAATTTTCATAATTGAAAAAAAATAAAAATACTAACATCCAGGAAAACTCCCGATAGATATATATATCATAGATATATGTGTATATGTGTATAACTCTGGCTCTGCCGCCCCCAAACCCCCCCGACCCCCTTGAAAACTGGGGGCCCCATCGGTGATCCCTGCAGGGGGGCCTCCGCATTTTGCGCTACGCCACTGGACCAAGGGGAAGAGGTAGGGGTAAAAAATAAAACTGGGATTGGGCCTAAGACATGGTAACACAAAACACCCATAAAAACATAGATTTAAACATGGAGCAACGCTTGCTTTGGACGTGGTTCTGAAGTAATGATATAACAGCAGTCACACTGAGATGATTCTGACATGTACTCACCGATGACCAGCAGGCTAAAGAAAATGGTCATCCCGCTGGACTGCTCCTCTTCCTGGGCCTTGACCCCTGTCTGGACAGGCAGGATGGGCTCATTTTTAGGAGGCTCGGGCGTCGCAGGCTTGGGCGCAGGTGTGGTGGTTTGAGCAGTGTCATTGCTGGAGGTGTCAGTCTCATTTAACCTGTCAGAAAAATAGGTTTTAACTACATTATCCATGCACAGTAAAATATGAGGTTATCCCAGATGAAACAAAATTACAGTAATTATACTAATATAATTAGACCATACTATAGTAAAATACTTGAAATAATCTGTTGTGGTAATTCTGTAGGTGCTATGGTAATACGACATCTATAGACTATAGTATAGGGCTGTACAATATATCGTTTCAGCATGTGCACATCCACAATAGTCACATTATAAAGATATGCAATGTTTGGTCTGAATTATAGTTGACCAGGAGCCACAGAATTGTATTTAATCACTGTATTTATATAGAATTTATATGATTTATGCAAACAAAAAGAAAAAAACATTCCTTACTTAGAATTTTGAATTTTCATCTTTTTTCTAATCCAAATATGTACATTTCAAAGTGAAAACAAGATTGCAAGTGGGGTACTTGCAGATGATTTGCTTAAAATAAGAAAAAAAAAACTCAAAAGATTTTTACTTATTTCTTTCTGAAAGTGAAAACAAAACAATATTTTTACTTGCTTTTATTCCAAATATCAAAAAAATTCTTAGACCAAGTAAAAATATTGTTTTGTTTTCACCATCAGAAAAAAATTCGTGAAAATTAAGAGTTTTTTTTCTTATTTAAAGCAAATTATCTGCAATTACCCCACTTGCAATAATCTTGTTTTCACTTTGAAATGTACATATTTAGACTAAAAAAAAGACAAAACTAAATAAGAAAAGCATTTTTTGCAGTTTGATTATTTAATTGCTGTAACCGAATACTGTTAGACTCAGTCAAAAACTATACAAAAAATTTCCTGAAACTGTATTTTATATATATGTATATATACATATATATAAAATACAGTTTCAGGAAATTTTTTGTATAGTTTTTGACTGAGTCTAACAGTATTCAATATATATTGCGATATATATATATATATATATATATATATATATATATATATATATATATATATATATATATATATATATATATATATATATATATATATATATATCGCAATATTTATAGCATATATTCCAATATCCAGCCGCCTGTCTCAGAGATTTTAGTTCCAACTTGCCTCAACACACCAGCAACGATGTCTCTAGAAAGCCTAGCTTGACTAGCCAGCCCAGGTGATAGAGGTAAAGTTATTTTATATTCGCACATTCGGACTTTCCCCTCAATAATGTGATTTCATAAAAGTATTATTTGTAAACTCTAAATGGCGAAATCAAATTAGCAGCCAATGACTGTCAAAGTACAACACAGTTCACTGTCAAATAAACAGTGTTAATGTTGTTTTCAAGTCACACTTGCCTGCTACTACCCAATATTCAAAGTAAAACGGTAAACAATACAGAGACTTCTAAATGAACGAATGTGTGAATATAAAACCAACTTCACCCTCTAGCCCAGGTGTGTCTGATTGGAGTTAGAACTAAACTTTGCAGAACACCAGCCCTCCAGGAACCGAGTTTGGGCACCCCTGTTATGTAAGTATGTAATGTATGGATGGATGGGTAGATAGATAGATAAATAGACGTTGAAAATATAGTAGTACAGTGTGGGAATAAGTTGATAATAACACTGTGGTATAATCTATATACTTATATACGTATCCATATACAAATATACTCATAGTGATGGAGCATATGTTACTAATCATACGTCACTGTCTACATCTCTGTCAGTCATCTCTGTGCTCCTACACTGAAAGCAAACTGAAGAGAAGCATATAGCAGTACCTGGTCAGCTGTTCAGCGTGTCCATCAGCAGGATTTTGAGCTTGTGCATCACTGTCGGCGTTGTTATTATTATTATTGACAGCTTCACCCTCGGCTTTACTGTATATCTGATCATCTGCCCGAGCAAACGGCGCTGAATTGGCTGTCAATATGATTAAACACACACAGACGACAACCGCGCGATTATTGACACCCATCATGCTCATAAATAATCAATACTACAAAGATAAAATCGCAATATTAAACTCATGTCGCCACAATCCATGTTTCGCAGAGCAAATTCATCGTCATCACTCTTTACCCGGAACTCATGGGAGATGTAGTTTCATTTTTCTTCTGGCTCTATTTAGCATCACTAACGAAAACAAAGTGAAGTTTCGGTGAGTTGATGCTTTTAGGATAATATTATATTATCCCAATGTCCACGATATGAATTTTGACCGCATATGTAGTAACAGGTTAAAATTAAGTAGTTAAATCAGAGCTACCGACGTCACACGACAGCAATGCTTGCTGGGAGTGGTAGTTCACATAAGGTGGGCGTGTCTACAATGCGCAAATCTGAGTTCGTCGGTTTAAAGTTAATTCTACATGACACAACCCCGCACATAACCCACATTTTGTATGCATAAGATGTACATTCAAGACAAACTGTGTTAAAGGTCCAGATTCCGCACACTAGGACTACAACACATGTTACAGCACGCTGTGTGGCTCAGCTGCCACTTTTAAATAAGTAAATTATGATCCCCTTTCTGCCTTTTAAGATTTTTTCTGTCAATTTTGCTGCTGTTTTATTATAGTTTATGTTATTTTTAGGCTCCATTCTACTCTAGTGGATATGAAGAGTTAGCAAAAATTTTCTAAGTGCCGTCTAAAATTTCCTTCGAAAATATATTTTTTTCTCAGCCTCTTTTGTTTATGTTGAGTTATTTTACTATAAAAACCATGAAAAGGACTTAAAAAGCCATAAAAGTGAAATTACTGAACCTACACACAGGAGCCTGATAAAATTCTCACTTTAGAAGACATTTTCAGAAGGCATTTAGAGGTTTTTGCATCTGAACTCATGTATAGAGTAGAGCAGATGGACACAAATGCCTACAGTATTACACATTTTACTATAGTATGGTTCAAAAATAGAGTGAAACCATATAACTAAATGATAATTATTTTATGTCTGAGATGGATGGATGGATGGATGGATGGATGGATGGATGGATGGATGGATGGATGGATGGATGGATGGATGGATGGATGGATGGATGGATGGATGGATGGATGGATGGATGGATGGATGGTTGGATGGATGTATGGATGGATGGATAGGTTGGTTGGTTGGTTGGTTGATTGATCGGGCGCCCTGTGATGATGCCCTGAGACTCAGAGTGGGGGTACTTTCTCTGTAATATTTTGTTAGACCAACTGGACTCCCCAATTCAACCTAGGAGGGAAGAGAGGGTTAAAGGTTTGTTAACGGAAAGCAAGGAAATAGAGTGCAGAAGGTGGGTTCGAGAGAACGAGAAGAACACTGCTGGACAGCTGGTCTGCCACAAATAAGTTTTAAGGAGGTGATTGGTTAAGGAGACAAAGTGGGGCGTGGTTCCATTGCTGAACCTTTGTCAACAAGTTAACAAGATATATAGATAGATAGATAGATAGATAGATAGATAGATAGATAGATAGATAGATAGATAGATAGATAGATAGATAGATAGATAGATAGATAGATAGATAGATAGATAGATAGATAGATAGATAGATAGATAGATCCATCTATCCATCCATCCATCATCTATCTATCTATCTATCTATCTATCTATCTATCTATCTATCTATCTATCTATCTATCTATCTATCTATCTATCTATCTATCTATCTATCTATCACAATTATTATGCATTGAAATTAAACAATCAAATGAAGTTTATAACTTAATTAGTTTGTTTACATTCATTCATTCATGTCCATTTATTTGTCTGGGGTCGCCACAGCGGAATGAACCGCCAACTTATCCAGCATATGTTTTACACAGGGGATGCCCTTCCAGCTGCAACTCAGTACTGGGAAACACCCATACACACTTAGTCACAGACATACTACGGCCAATTTAGTTTATTCTGTTGCCCTATAGTGCGTGTCTTTGGACTGTGGGGGAAATCAAAGCACCTGGAGGAAACCCATGACAACAAACTCCAGAAATGCCAACTGACCCTAAGCTGGGACCTTCTGCTGCAAGGCGACAGTGCTAACCACTGAGCCACCGTGACGCCTGTTTAAATTCAGGCCATATAAATTGATTGCAACCCTAAAAAAAATGTAAATTCAATTAATTATTTATTATTTTGTTTTAAGTGTGGATAAATTATTCAATGTTCATCAATACAATCATATGTTACTGAGTTAAACGTATGCTCTAAACTATATTAAAATATGATTAATGTTAGTGCAAATACATTTATGGTACCATAAAGATGACGCGATCGCCATCAAAATCCTCCTCGGATATCGATGCGCGCCTCTATAGTTTACCTGTCTTTCTGTTTTACAGCCTCCCTGAGTAAACTGAACCATTAGTGCAGCGTTACGTAATCAAGTAAAGTCATGCATAGTAATTTTCACACACTCCCTCCTTTCCGACGGCCCCTTGAACATCGCACAGATATGTGCGTAACGCGCAGTCCCATGCGCTCCCATTCATTAGCAGAGCGCAGGAGGGTGTGTGTGTGTGTGTGTGTATGCGAGAGTGTGTGTGCGCGCGCGCTCTCTCTGCCTGACCAATACATACAGACACACGGGATGGAGAAGATGATGAGGCTCTACTAAAACAACCAAACCTTTTAAATTTCGGGATCATATCTGGACTCTCTATTAACGGGACACGCATACAGAAGAATACCTGCGTCTCTCTGTCTATATAATGCCGACACATCTGAGATTTCGGAGAAGGTCATTCCTCGGACTGTTATTTCTCTTCTCGCTCTCCACATCTGCACTGTACTTCATCTACTCGGCTCCTGGAATAGGTAGGACACGTTTGGTTTTCGTGTTTATGAATCTATATGCTGCACATTATGTTTATATAGTCAGATTTAAAGACGGACAAATGGTAGCCTATTTACGAGAGCACTGCTTACATTTAGCATGGTTTATATAATGTCTCTGTCAGCGAGGTGTTTGTGTTTAACTGCCTTCATCATCATTATCATCAGCAGCATTATAATGTCGCTCTCTGTGGGCTGATGAATGCAGATGTCCGAGGTGTGGAGACCATTATTTGGGAACTAGCCTAATGTATATGGGGTTCTGGGCAAACATCAGCATTAGTGAGAGCTGTCCTGGCTAATTTCGCTAAGATATATTGATCATTTGTGTTAATATTGCACCTTTTTCGGCCTTTCCGGGTGCGCTCTCTCTGGTGCGCGGCGCAGTTTTGGTTAGACCCGCCCATGACGCGCCTTCCCGGCAGAGAGATGACCGTCCTGCGTCTGCTCCACGAATGAATATTTAATCACTGCCCGCTGACGTAGCTTGATCACTGGTAAAGGAATCCAGTCGTTAATTTTATCAAACCTTGTTAAACAAAATGTAAAGACAAAAGGTCAAGACAAAGGATATTTTTTATGTTGCTTTAACTTATTTATTTTCATTAAGTTAATCAGGTTCCAACTACACTGTAAAAATGCTGGGTTCCACACAACTCCTTCATGTTAACACAAATTGATTAAGTCTACTTGATTTGGACATAAAACAATTAAGTTGTGCAAAAAAAACCTCAATAATTATGTTGATTTTGCTCATTTTAAATTAGTAGTTTGAAGCCGCACGTTGTTGCTTTGAGTTTACTTTTTTAAAATTTATACAAAGTTTAACTTAAAATTTATTGATTTATGCAAGTTGATATGACTAGAAAAGTTCATTTGATTCAACTTAAAAAAAAATGAATCCAGCAAGAAGTTGTTGTTGTTTTTACAGTGTTAAAAATGTGGATATTTGAAGGACATTTTACAAGCATTTTATATAAATAACAATTAAATAAACATATTTTAAACATCAATAAATATAATTTATCAATAAATATTATCTTAAACATGTTCAAAATATGTTTATATTATCAAATATAATGGGAAAAAATAATTGCATGACATAAAATTACATATTTTGAATTATTATGAGATTTATACACTCTCACAAATAAAGGTACAGGAGCTGTCACTGGGGCAGTACCTTTTTAAAAGGTACATATTTGTACCTAAAGGGTCCATAATGATACCTCAAAGGGACATTTTTGGTACATTTGGGCACTAATATGCACCTTTGAGGAACCACTGTGGACTCTTTGGGTACAAATATGTATCTTTTGAAAAGGTACTGCCCCTGTGACAGCTCCTGTACCTTTTATTTCTGAGAGCGTAAGCTGTAAACACAATAAAGGAAATGGATTTACAGTTGTTAGCATTAGTTACATTAACCAACAATGAAGAATGTGCTCCTTCTACATCGCATATAATAATTTGACTTAATGATAATGCTATAAAATAATATGTTATTAAAAGCAAAAGCATGGCAAAAGTGAAAAAGAAGGTCGCTGTTTCGAGTCCCGGAAGGGTCAGTTGGCATTTATATGTGGAGTTTGCATGTTTTCCCCGTGTTTGTGTTGGTTTCTTCCGGGTGCTCCGGTTTTCCCCACAAGTCCAAACACATGTGGTATAGGTGAATTGGGTAAGCTAAATTGTCCGTAGTGAATGAGTGAATGAGAGTGTATGGGTGTTTCCCAGTGATGGGTTGCAGCTGGATGGGCACCTGCTGCTTAAAACATATGCTGGATAAGTTGGTGATTCATTCCACTGTGGCGACCCTAGATTAATAAAGGAACTAAGCCAAAAACAAAATGAATTAATGTGGATATTTGAAGGATTTCCCAAGCATTTTATGTGGATAAAAATGAAATTTACATATTATAATCATCAATAAATATCATATAGACCATTTTTAGGGATGTAAACAAAAATATCAATTAATATTATCTTAAAAATATTCCAAATATAAAATATAGTGAATAACAAAAATAACAGCATGAAATAAATTACATATTTAGATTTATTATGTACTGTATACGGTGTAACCTGATTTAATGATCACTTATACAATATATAATACATTACAAACATAAAACATATAGTTATGACTGTTCATTTTATTAAATAAGCTAACATGAAATAAAAATGTATTTTCTATGAATATGAACTGAAAAAGATGTAATTAATTCGCAAAAATACTTCGCTAAAATTAGCACAAATACTTTAAAATATAACAGAAGCACAGGCACGCACACAGGGATTCCCCATCATGACTTTTTCATTTAAAGCCAACTCATGTGTACACCGTTTCCTTATTCTGCATTTGTGTAAATGTAAATGTGCTCAATTATTAATGGAGACCCTTTAGAAAGGACTTTTTTTTTCTTTCCTCCTTCAGCTATTTCCTTTTACAGCATGTATATGTGTGAAAAGAACAAGCACCAGTAATTCTAGGATGTTAATAATGAATGGAAAGTTGTGCATTTGACTCGGCAATTGTCGTGCATCCCAAATGGAGGTGATTGACATGTGGAGACAGAAATGGGAACGCTCACTTCTGGTGGACGTCTCTGTTTAAACACAGGAAACTTCAGCTGTTTCTGGTAATTGTGGCTCATATTTTTGACATACACTGAAAAACATGATTTATTGAATTTACTAAAGGGTAGTGGTTTCAAACTATTTATATGGGCCGAAATGGACAAACGAATTCAATTTAGTAATGTCCAACTTAATATGTTTGTTTAAATTCAGCCCATATACATTTTTAGTAACCACTTACCTTTAAAATAATTGAGTAAATCCAATGTTTTTTATTAGTGTATTTTCGGACATTAAAATGTAATATATATCTCTCTCTCTCTCTCTCTCTCTCTCTCTCTTTCAAATAGCCTGTTAGTTTTTCTGTTTATATTCATATTGTGGTCGAAATCTACACTATAAAGCATATTTTTTTTTCCTGCTTGTTCAAACTACTTATTTAAAATGAGCTAAAACGACACAATTCTTAAGGTTTTTGGGGGATAACTTAATTGTTTTTCGTTCTGTGAACTTAAAATTGTAAAAACCATTAAGTTAACTTAATCAATTTGCATTGAGATGAAATGAAGGAATTGAATGGAACCCAGCATTCAATAAAGTGTATTTTAAAAGGGATAGTTCTGCAAAATTGAACAGTTCTTTCAGTGTTGTCACTCTCATGTGGTTCAATTAAATTAATTGGTAATTAATAAACATCTTTAAGTACTTTATCAGGCTTGAAAAGTTAAGCTGCGTTGACTTTTCATGAATGTGCTGTAATAATTAAAGAATATTAAAAGCATCATCAAAGAAACACTCGTTCATTCAAATGGTTTTGGAGTAACATGCTATTGAACAAATGATGGCAGAGTGTTGTAATACAAATGAATGAGCAAGATACCCTTATGTCTCAAGAAAAACGTATTCTCTTAAGTTGCATTTAATGTTTTAACGCATGCACAATAAGCTTTTTTCACTTTCAAAAATAATTACTAAGCTTGCCAAATCTTGAGATTAGAAATATTCTTTTTTACCGTAGCTCTAGTGCAGGGGTTCCCAAACTTTTCAGCCCGCGACCCCCTAAAATAACAATGCCAGTGACTCGTGACCCCCAATATCCTCTGAGGTGGTTATAAATACAGAAACCTTGCATGCAATGACGCAGACACACTAATTAAATTTGTGTCAGAGCTTTAAATGTGCCAGAAAGTATAACCTGATGTTATAAAATCAAAATGTACTGACGCTATTGCTGCCTTTAATATAATGTAATTACCCCAGGGGTTGCAATCCAATGGAACTAGTAACTATAAGCTACTATAGTAACTATATAGTATATAGTAACTATAAACAACTATTTTTATTTTCAGCATAGTTATGGATAAAATATGTTAATTCTTATGGTTTAATAAAAATAAATAGATTTTTGGAAATCACCGGGCGACCCCCCTTCATTGCCCCGTGACCCCTCGGGGGGTCCCGACCCCCACTTTGAGAACCACTGCTCTAGCGTAACAAAATAAATAGGTGAAAAAAAAGAGTAAAAACTATTATAGAAGGAAACATCAACTGTTTCTTGTAATTGTGGGTCATATTTTTAGCATATTTTTAGGGCATTAAAATATAAACTTTCTTTCGGAAACGTCACACGGTAGTGTCACTTTCAAATAGCCTGCTAGTTCACCTGTTTATCCGCTTGTTAAGTGTGACGTCACGCGAAGCGGCTTCCGGGTCCAAGCGCTCTATTCAACTGAATGGGGAGAATCGTGAAATGGTAATAATAACCGTTAACAAAGCGATTTAAGGCTTTCGAAAATGTCCATGCCTAATATCCGATGGCCAGAAAGTGATTCCTTTCTTATAAATTGTTACATTTTGGTGTTTATGCAGCAAGCCCAGAGATTGTTGTGTACACTATGATTTTATGTAAAATTAACTTTAATGTGTGATAGGAATAAAACGTGATCATAAACGAATGATTTCTCCGCTCAAATGAATGGCGGATTGGACTGGAAACAGTATTAAATATGTCACTTAACAAGTGAATAGGAAGGGATAGTTCTCTGAAATCGATCAGTTCTGTCAGTGTTGTCAGTTTCATGTGTTTCCAAACGTCTTTAAGAACTTTATCAGGCTTGAATAGTTGTGCAGACTTTTCATGAATGGGCTATAATAATGAGGGGATGTGGAAAGGATCTTCAAAGAAACACACGTTCATTCATATGATTTTGGTGTGACATGCTATTGAACAAATGATGGCAGAGATTCATTCTTCAAATGAATGAGCAATAGGCTTTAGTAAAATTTCTATACTCTTACGATTCAATGAAAGTTGCATTTAATGTTTCAACGTATGTACAATAACCTTTTTTACACTCTCAAAGAGAATTTCCAAGCTTGCCAAATCTTGAGATTACTACTGTAGAAGTATTAGTTACCCTTTTTCTTACTATAGATAGTGCAGTGGTCACCAAACTTGTTCCGGGAGGGCCGGTGTCCTGGAGATTTTAGCTCCAACCTTAATCAGACACACCTGAACAAGCTAATCAAGGTCTTACTAGGTATACTTGAAACATCCAGGCAGGTGTGTTGAGGCAAGTTGGGGCTAAATCTTCCAGGACCGAGATTGGTGACCCCTGCTCTAGGGTAATAAAATCAATTGGGGGTGGGGGATGTGGGGGAACTATTATAGAAGGAAACATCAACTGTTTCTGGTAATTGTGGGTCATATTTTTGGCATATTTCTATAATAAAAGCATGGGTGCTTCTGTAACACAGTAAAAAATGTTGGGTTCCACACAATTGCTTCCTGTTGTCCCAACACAAATCAATTAAGTTAACCATTTTTACACATTTAAGTGGATTGAACATCAAACAATTGTAGTCCCAAAAAACTTCGAAGAATTTTATTGTTTCAACTCGTTTTAGATCAGTAGCTTGAACAAGCAGCAAAGCTCACTTTTTGAGTGAAGGTGGTGATCTCAAAACTCTAAATCTTCTAAATCTTCAAACTAAAGTCAAGTCAAAACTCTAACAAGTCTTTCCATCAACTTCTAAACACTTAAGATGACTTTTATTGTCAACAATTCCCTCTCTTAATGCAATCCCACGCAAAGCTGGGAACTACAGTACAAATCTCCTATTCAGGTAGTTGGACCAACACAATTCCTTCTTGTTGTCCGAACACAAAACGCTTAAGTTATCTTAATGGTTTACAAATTTAAGCGGACTGAATATAAAACAAAAGAAATTAGTCAAAGGAATTACAAGAATTGTTTTGTTTCAGCTCATTTTTAATAAATAGCTTGAGCAAGCAACAGTAATCTTTTTTTTTTATGTTGATTAACAGAAGTACACTACTGTCAACTTGATTGAATTAAATAAGTGTAGTTAACTCAATAATTTACCGAAAGTTAATTCTACTCATTTGAAAAGAGTTTTGAACTAAATTTAATTTAATTGTTGATGAAATACCTCATTACTTCAACTTAAATTAAAAAAGTTCACTGCTTGTATAGTTTCTATTTTTTTACTCAAATGGTTTGTTGCAATCGGTTTCCTCAAACGGTTTGAGTTGCCTTGACTTATTGGGTTTTGCAGTACTCAGTTGGTTTGAGTTCTCTTCGTTTATTGAGTTTTACTGTTCACAGTACTCATTAGAATTAGTTTTTGAACTTAAATGGTTTGTAGCAATCGGTTTCCTCAAATGGTTTGAGTTACCTTAACTTTTTGGGTTTTACAGTGTATTAGTTGCCCTTTTTACCATACGTCTAGTGTAACAAAATAAATGGGGAAAAATTATATATATATAAAAAAATGTATTATAGAAGGAAACAAACAGTTTCTGGTAATTGTGGGTCCTATTTTATATTTAGGACATCAAAATATACCTCTCTTTCGGAAACATGCTTTCAAATAGCCTGTTTTTTTTTTTTCTTTCCTCCTTTAGCTGTTTCCTTTTATAGCATGTATATGTGTGAAAAGAACAAGCACCAGTAATTCTAGGATGTTAATAATGAATGGAAAGTTGTGCATTTGACTCGGCAATTGTTGTGCATCCCAAATGGAGGTGATTGGTAATGTTAATATTCATACTTAAGCAGAAATCTATTTTAAAGAGATAGTGCTCCAAAAATGGTCAATTCTGTCAGTGTCACTCTCATGTGGTGCAGTTGAATTAATTCGCAATCAATAAATTTCTTGGTAACACTTTACAATAAGGTTCATTGGTTAATGCATTTACTAACATGAACTAATCGTGAACAACACATGTGCAGCATTTATTAATCATAATTGAACATTTACTAATGCATTGTTAAACGTCCAAGTCCATGCTTGTTAACATTAGTTAATGCACCATACGTTAACATGAACTACTGTATTTTCATTAACTAATGTTAACTAACATGAACAAATGCAGTAGTAAATGTATTGTTCATTGTTTGTTCATGTTAGTAAATGCATTAAGTAACATTAACTAATGAACCTTATTGTAAAGTGTGACCAATTTCTTCAAGAACTTTATCAACCTTGAAAAGTGGACTATAATAGTGAAGGGATATTGAAAGGAACTTTGATTGATTTAAAAAAATATATTTCCTAAATGATGATTAACAGAGCAAGGAATTTTTCACAGTATTTCCTATAATATTTTTTCTTCTGGAGAAAGTCTTGTTTGTTTTATTTCGGCTAGAATAAAAGCAGTCTAAAAAAATGTAAAAGACATTTTAAGGTCAATATTAATAGCCCCCTTAAGTTATATATATTTTTTCAACCATCTACAGAACAATCCAGCTTTATACAATGACTTGCCTAATTACCCCAGTTAAGCCTTTAAATGTCACTTCAAGCTGAATACTAGTATCTTAAAAAAATATCAAGTTAAGTATTATTTACTGTCATCATGACAAAGATAAATGAGTTATTAAAACTATTATGTTTAGAAATACTCTCTGTTAAACAGAAATTAGGGAAAAACATATACAGGGGGCCTAATAATTCTGACTTCAACTGAATGTTGGAATCAAACTGAGTTAGGCTGCTTGGGGTTATGCCCACTCTGGAAACCAGTAGGTTTTGAAAAGGACAAAGCAGCGAATTCAGTGAATCAGAAAATGTAATGCAATTAGATGCATTTCCCCAAATGCAAACAGCAAGAGCATTGTGTGTTCCTCTCTATATTTATCTCAGTGAGGATGCAGTGCAGATACGTGTCTGCGTCCCCATGGAAACAAGCAGCAGCAGCAGCAGCTCTGTTTAATGCTCGTCAAGGGAGTTGAGTTCGTAGGTCACAGAAAACCTTCAGTAAACCACTTATTGCTCATCTCGCAGCTCGGGGGAGGGACCGGGGCCCCAGATGTGTCTGATTGCTGAAGTTTATTGAATTAAACCTTGTGAAAAATCCTGCTGGAGCTCACTGGAGCGCAGGTCCTATTTATAGCATGGAGACCCAGGAGTCTCCACCCATCCTCTGCGCAGAGCAGGAAGAGGAGATGTATTTCTGTGGCACAGCCGTCGGTCCAATCCGGGATGCCCAGTCAGGGGTCACTAGGGGTCAGATCTGCGGATTGGAGATATAGGGAATACATCTGACATAATCCTGTTGTTCATGAAATCATTGTTGAAATTGTTGAGCAGTGTCTATAATCCAGGACTATGGGATTAGGTAGCTGCTCCAGTATGAGATTATGCCAAGTAGGACAATGTTTCTCAATCTTTTTCTTTTTTGGTTCTGGAGAAACATTACCATCTTAAATATATGTTTCTGGCATTGGAGCTTATCTGCTTGTTTTCCTTTTGGCTTGAGGCATTGTTAAAGGCCATGGTTGACTGTTTGAATAAAATGTTGTAAATTTACGGTTTATTTCCAGCAGCTGGGGTGCGGGAAAAAAACTTAAAATAACGGCCATTAAATGACAGAAATGTCCTTAAATTTAAATTTCTGGTAAGTTTCTGTAATTTATTGTCCGTTATTTTCCGTTAATTTCTGTAATTTAATATCCATTATTTTCCGGTAAATTTCTGTAATTTAATATCTGCTATTTTCCGGTAAATTTCTATAATTTAATATCTGTTATTTTCTGGTAAATTTCTGTAATTAAATATCCGTTATTTTTTGGTAAATTTTTGTAATTTAATGACGTTATTTTCCGGTAAATTTTTGTAATTTAATATCCGTTATTTTGTGGTAAATTTCTGTAATTTAATATCTGCTATTTTCCGGTAAATTTCTGTAATTTAATATCTGCTATTTTCCGGTAAATTTCTGTAATTTAATATCTGTTATTTTCCGGTAAATTTCTGTAATTTAATATCTGTTATTTTCCGGTAAATTTCTGTAATTAAATATCCGTTATTTTTTGGTAAATTTCTGTAATTTAATGGCGTTATTTTCCGGTAAATTTCTGTAGTTTAATGCCCATTATTTCCCGGTAAAATTCTGTAATTTAATGGGCGTTATTTTCCGGTAAATTTCTGTAATTTAATATCCGTTATTTTCGGTAAATTTCTGCAATTTAATGCCCATTATTTTCTGGTAAAATTCTGTAATTTAATGGCCGTTATTTTCCAGTAAATTTCTGTAATTAAATGGCCATTATTTTCCGGTAAGATTCTGTAATTTAATGGCCGTTATTTTTCAGGAAATTTCTGTAATTTAATATCTGTTATTTTCCGGTAAATTTCTGTAATTTAAAGGGCGTTATTTTCTTGCAATTTCTGTAATTTAATATCCGTCATTTTCCATTAATTTCTGTAATTTAATATCCACTATTTTCCAGTAAATTTCTGTAATTTAATGGCCATTGTTTTCTGGTAATTTCTGTAATTTAATATCCGTTATTTTCCTGTAAATTTCTTTAATTTAATGGCCGTTGTTTTCTTGCAATTTCTGTTATTTAATATCCGCTATTTTCCAGTAATTTCTGTAATTTAATATCTGTTATTTTCCTGTAAATTTCTGTAATTTAATGCCCGTTGTTTTTTGGTAATTTCTGGATTTTAATGGCCGTTATTCTCCAGTAATTTCTGTAATTTAATATCCGTTATTTTCCGGTAAATTTCTGTAATTTAGTGGCCGTTGTTTTCTGGTAATTTCTCTAATTTAATATCCGTTATTTTCCGGTAAATTTCTGTAATTTAATATCTGCTATTTTCCTGTAAATTTCTGGCTGAAGTGTTCAGTACTACACAGCTTGTCTATTGTTTATTATTTTCTTGTATTCGCAAGTGTTCAGGCCAACTCCCAATTTGAACACTCTTTAACATGTTAATAAATGACCGATTTCAGTATCAGCTGTAGTTTTTAAAGGGGGTGGGGGATGTTAGATACTAGAGGCCATAAGATTCGATGAGAAACTTGATAAGAAAGAGGTGGATAAATCTTGATAAGAAAGAGGTGGTCAAATAATTTTTTTTTTAATATTTATATCTTAAAAATGCGAAATGTCACTGTTTTGGTGCACACAAACTTGTATATTGCCTTAAGACTAATATACTGATACTAACATCTAAAAAACTAGGATTTTGATTTCATTTGGACTTTCAAAAGTATATTAACCCTTTAAGGTGCACTCGTTGAAAAAAAGGATTTTTGGCCCACGCTTGCATTGACACAACTCTTATAAAGAGTAATAAGCAATGGAAATAATAATGGTACCCTATGAATAAAAGGTCGACCAGGTGGTTACGATGCTTGTTAAAGGGTTAACTTAGTTTAATAATTTATGATTATCATAAAAACATTATGTTGTCATGACATATCGATCATATCATTTTACTTTACGCATGTATGGTTGAATTAAACACATTTAGATGGGTCCTATTACAACCGTTTACAAGGTGTAATAAGTCTCAGGTTTCCCAGAATGTGTCTATGAAATATTAAACCAGTCTTCGACTCATTTCTCTTTTGTGTCAGCTGTCGAGCACACACAAATTTTTGTTAGAAGTGCACACAAACACACACGTTCATATGATGCTGGCAATGTTGGTTAATATTAACAGATTAACAGGGGGGAAATTGCTAGTATGTTAGGCTCTGTCCCCTTGCGCATGTTTTTGGTGGGTATTATTTGGTGATATCAGGCACAGTTGAAGTCAGAGTAATTAGTCCCCTGAATTTTTAACCGTTTGTTTTATTTGTTCAACACATTTCTAATCATAATAGTTTTAATAACTCATTTCTAATAACTGATTTATTTTATCTTTGTCATGATGACAGTAAATAATATTTGACTAGATATTTTTCAAGACACTTCTATACAGCTTAAAGTGACATTCAAAGGCTTAACTAGGTTAATTAGGTTAACTAGGCAGGTTAGGGTAATTAGGCAAGTTATTGTATAATGATGGTGTGTTCTGTAGACTATCGAAAAAAATATATAGCTTAAAGGGGCTAATAATTTTGACCTTTAAATGGACTTTAAAAAATTAAAAACTGCTTTTATTGTAGCCCAAATAAAACAAAAAAGACTTTTTCCAGAAGAAAAAATATTATCAGACATACTGTGAAAAGATCCTTGCTCTGTTAAACATCATTTGGGAAATATATAAAAAAAATTAATAAAAATAATTCCGACCTCAACTGTAGATTCTAGCTCAGGACTACAGTGGAGATGTTTGAGGGAGTACAGAAATCACTCAACGATCACACTGTAGTGACTTTATTCTGTTTTTTAATGCTTAAACAACAACATTATGCACTAAAGGCGTACATGTGAAAGCATTAAAAGTATTATACAACCCATTTAGCACTAATGAAACCGCTTTCTCCAACAAAAAGGTACTTTAAAGTCAGTCTTTAAAGTCAAGTCATGCATTTCTATAGGGCTTCATACAATGGAGAGTGTGTCAAAGCCGCTTTGCATGGATGGACAGGAAAAGGATGCCATGATAATATTTCAGATTGTGGAAAACATTCATCAGGCAGGAAGTAGGGTAGTGTGGGAATGCTGTTGTACTTGTAGATTAGATGAAAACCGATTGAGTTTGGTTATATATTAATGCCACTATCCGGCTATTTTTATGGACATTATGAACTATTAAAACGCAAACTAAAGATGCTCACACAGATTTAAAATGAACATACAGCCTGATTTCTTGAGGAAATGGAGGTCTTTTAGGTTTTGTCAGTTCAGTAGCTAATTCGAACATATTTCAGTCGTATAAAATGTATGATTTTTAAATGGAGGCGTGGCACCAAACCACACCCCTAAACCCAACCCTCATTGGGCAATGAGCGAATCATAAAGGAGATTGTACAAATTCATATGAAGTAGCCAGTAAATCAAAAAGTTACAAACTGATGTGAGAGAGCATTGAAAATGAAGTACTTTACTTTAGTATGGTTCAAAAAACCTATCAACTAAATTACTATAGTATTTTTTTAAGTGGGATGACCAGACAAGCACCAACTCTGCAAGCTAAATTTGAAAAAAAAAAAAAAAAAAGCCCTGGAAGAAGCCAGTGTAACACACTAGTAGAAAAAACGTATCTATTGCTGTCTGTGTGTGTCTAGCATAACTCAGACAAAATCTATGCAGAAAGCCAGGTTGAAGGTGACTCACGAAACCACATGTGCTCCGCTGCACTGGATTCAGGTTATATGCCCCAGCACACTGTGCTATTTGTGGTCTTTCTTGTTGCTAGTGTACCATCATTTCCGTGAAACCTGTTGTTCAGGCTTGTGGTTGTTTGTATTTTTGTGCAAAACTCTACCTAGCCAGATCCCCAAAAACCAACAACAGGACACAGGTACACAGATGAGCTTTAGAATACATGAGTCACGTCCCAAATGACACACTACACACCCATACACTATGCGCTTATACACTTAATCATGTAGTGCATGAGGTTAGTGTCGCCCTAAAATTTTATTTACAAAATGAAAATTCTAACCGTTTTCCAGGCAATGTTTAACAGTTGCCAATTTAGTCAAATAAAGTATGAAATATCAAATATCTTGACTGTAGGCATGGGATGATAAGCATTGTCAAGGTATACCGCGTTTTGGAAATAACAAGGTTTTAAAACAGCAAAAAGGAATGTATTACTTTTTTTATGACAACAGTATCTCCGGCAGAAAAGATCTCCAAAGATGCCATTTTAAATTGTAAAGAAATCTGTTTTTGAAACTAATGAAGACAGCAGAAGTCAGTGAACCATTTTAATTGTTTAGCCTGACATGTTTACTGCTCCAAAATGTTATAAATCTTTCACAAAATAAAATATACTGTGTTCAAAGGGGAAAAAAGTTTTAGTTTTTTACTCAGACATTTAAAAAGAATATATTTTAGAGCAGTAATCACAATACTGCGATACCGTGAAACCGTAAAATTGTTATCCAAGGTTATTATGACTGCACTCTAAAATATCTGTAATTTTTGTTTTTCCTTCTGGCAGAAAAAAATTGTTAAATAACAGGCGTTAAATTACAGAAATTTACCGTAAAATAAAGGACGTTAAATTGCAGACATTTAATGTAAAATAATGGAGGTTAAATTACAGAAATTTATTGTAAAATAAAGAGTGTTAAATTACAAACATTTACTGTTAAATAACGGACATTATATTAAATAAATATACTGTAAAAAGGGCGTTAAATGACAGAAATTTACCATAAAATAACAGATGTTAAATTACAAAAATTTACTGTAAAATAAAGGGCATTAAACTACTGAAATTTTCCAGAAAATAAAGGTCATTAAATTACAGAAATTTACTGTAAAATAGCGGACGTTAAATTACAAAAATTTACCGTAAAATAAAGGTTATTAAATTACAGAAATTTACAGTAAAATAAAGGCATTAAATTACAGAAATTTACTGTAAAATAGCGGACGTTAAATTACAAAAATTTACCGTAAAATAAAGGCCATTAAATTACAAAAAATTTCCAGAAAATAAAGCCATTAAATTACAGAAATTTACAGTAAAATAAAGGCATTAAATTACAAAAATTTACTGTAAAATAAAGGGCATTAAATTACTGAAGTTTTCCAGAAAATAAAGGTAATTAAATTACAGAAATTTACTGTAAAATAGCAGCCGTTAAATTACAAAAAATTACCTTAAAATCAAGGGGATTAAATTACAGACATTTTATGTAAAATAGCGGACGTTAAATTACAAAAGTTTACCGTAAAATAACAGCGGTTAAATTGCAGAAATTTACAGTAAAATAAAGGCCTTAAATCACAGAAATTTAATGTAAAATAGCATACATTAAATTACAGAAATTTACAGTAAAATAAAAGCATTAAGTTACAGAAATTTACCTTAAATTAAATTTTTTGGTAAATTTCTGTAATTTAACCGCTGTTATTTTATGATAATTTACTGGTAATTTAACACCCAGCTGCCGGGAAAAAAACAAAAAAGTGCAGTTTTTTTCCAGTGTGCATTCACCATCAGGAACTGGCATAATCACTCATGCGAGAGAATTTTGCTTGCAGAATCCAAATAAATAAAGCAACCCGAACTCAGCTCAAGATAGCCCCACCCCTTTATCAGTACCTCTCCCCCCTCTTATGCTATGTGATCAAAGACAAAATTTTACTCTTACAGTATATTTAATGGGTATGAAGGCAACACAGTGGCTCAGTGATAAGCAAGAAAACCGCCTCACAGCAAGAAGGTCACTGGTTTGAGTCCCGGCTAGACTAGTAGGCATTTCTGTGTGTGGAGTTTGCATGTTATCACCATTTTGGCGTGGGTTTCCTATATCTAGTTGGTGTGGGTATAGGTGAATTGAATAAACAAAATTGGCCATAGTGGATGTGTGTAAGAGTGTATGGGTATTTCCCAGAACTAGGTTGCAGCTGGATGGCATCCTCTGTGTAAAGCATATGCTGGATTAGTTGGTGGTTCATTCAGCTGTGGGGTCCTCTGAAATAGAGGGAAGGGAAAATGAAAAAATTTTAACAGGTATTTAATGTGCACTTAAACATTTTTAGAATTAATTTAAGTGTTATAAAATGCTGTGGAAAAGTGCATCAGTGTGCGATTTGGGACATATGGTATATACCATTCATCAAATTATATATGAAATCAAAACTCAAATCAGACACACCATTGATTAAAATGAAGATATATGAAAATAAATGAAGATGTATTGTTCCTCTTTTATACCCTAGGCAAAGACATGGTTTCTTACATGTTATAAAATAGCTCACCATCATGACTGAGTTGAGAAATTTCACAGTTTTTGCCAGGATTTCCTGAATGACTTCTACAGCATGTGAATATTAGATCGTTGCTAGGGTGTTTTTTTTTTATAGATGCTCAAATGATTAGTCTAATGGACCCTAAAGCAAACATAAATTCTGTCTAGATTGATTTCAATGATACATTTTTTGAAAATAAATTTAAATAAAAAAAATCTAGACAATTTCTGTAATTTGCACTTATTTGTTCTTTTAGTTAAACTTCAAGCGGTAATAATAGTGATGATAGCAGAGTAATTGCTTTTGAGGTGATGCATGGATGCAAGACTCTTTAGTGCTTTTGCAATCGTGCATGTCTTTTTTAGCTTTGCAACAGCACAGGTTGCCTCATGCACTGTGCGTTTACTGGACTGTGCAGGTCGTTCAACCCTGTAAATCAGCCTGACAGTGGAAAGTCGTCACTTAGAGGCAGGCTTTTCCAGCTGGTCTCTGGTTAGTGTCGCATTTGCATGGCCATTTGTTTACCCAAGATTAGGGCACATGGAAACGTAACAAAGAGGATCATGGGGAAAAAAGACAACCCAAAACATCAGCAATGTAAGCCCATGGCATTCTCCACCTACAAATTAAATAGAGAGGAAGGTAACAAAAAAATACCACACAGAGAACATTCTTACCGTAGATAAATAGATAGATGGATGGACGGACGGACGGACAGATAGATCTATCAGTGTATATAGACCTAACACGTGTGGATAAAGGGATAAATATATCTGTCTGTCTGTCCGTCCATCCGTCTATCTGTCTGTCTTTCTATCCATATGTTCTATCTATCTATCTATCTATCTATCTATCTATCTATCTATCTATCTATCTATCTATCTATCTATCTATCTATCTATCTATCTATCTATCTATCTATCTATCTATCTATCTATCTATCTATCTGTCTGTCTGTCTGTCTGTCTGTCTGTCTGTCTATCTATCTATCTATCTATCTATCTATCTACCTATGTAGACGACCGTCCGTCTATCTATCTATCTATCTATCTATCTATCTATCTATCTATCTATCTATCTATCTATCTATCTATCTATCTATCTATCTATCTATCTGTCTATCTGTCTGTCTGTCTGTCTGTCTGTCTGTCTGTCTATCTATCTATCTATCTATCTATCTACCTACCTATCTAGATGGCCGTCTGTCTATCTATCTATCTATCTATCTATCTATCTATCTATCTATCTATCTATCTATCTATCTATCTATCTATCTATCTATCTATCTATCTATCTATCTATCTATCTATCTATCTATCTATCTATCTACCTATCTATCTATCTATCTATCTATCTATCTATCTATCTATCTATCTATCTATCTATCTATCTATCTATCTATCTATCTACCTACCTATCTAACCATCCGTCCGTCCATCCATCTATCTATCTATCTATCTATCTATCTATCTATCTATCTATCTATCTATCTATCTATCTATCTATCTATCTATCTATCTATCTATCTATCTATCTATCTATCTATCTATCTATCTATCTATCTATCTATCTATCTATCTATCTATCTATCTATCTATCTATCTATTGTGTCTGTCTGTCTGTCTTTCTATCCGTCTGTTCATCTATCTATCTATCTATCTATCTATCTATCTATCTATCTATCTGTCTGTCTGTCTGTCTGTCTGTCTGTCTGTCTGTCTGTCTGTCTGTCTGTCTGTCTGTCTGTCCGTCCGTCCGTCCGTCCGTCCGTCCGTCCGTCCGTCCGTCCGTCCGTCCGTCCGTCCGTCCGTCCGTCCGTCCGTCCGTCCGTCCGTCCGTCCGTCCGTGTCTTTCTATCCATCTGTCTGTTCGTCTATTTATCTATCTATCTGTATATATTACACTGATAGATTCATCCATCTGCCTGCCTGTCTGTCTGTCTGTCTTTCTATCCGTCTGTTCTTCTATCTATCTATCTATCTATCTATCTATCTATCTATCTATCTATCTATCTATCTATCTATCTATCTATCTATCTATCTATCTATCTATCTATCTATCTATCTATCTATCTATCTATCTATCTATCTATCTATCTATCTATCTATCCTCATATGCAGCACATGCATCTAGTGATGCTGGTCCACACATCTTTGTTGTGATATCCTGTGTTACAATGAATAAAGTGTTCACATGTTAGATGTTAGCTGTTATCATTAGCCCCATGCTATCCCTGCGCTGGATGTGCAGTCACCGCGGCTGCTGTCTGGGGTCCTGGGACAGCCATGTGACACTAAATGCCGAATTAAGAATGGAATTTGGTTAAATATCAGTGGGGGGAGGCAGTGGCACCTTCCTGCTCATTACTGCATGTAATCCTCTTAGCCATTTCACTAGCCACGTGAAAAATGACTGAGCTAATCTGTTTTACTCATTTCACTGATATGATCATCAACAGTCTTGTCATCTTGTCATAGCGAATATGCACACCATTTACGCTGTAGTGTGTTCTGCTTCTTAATTTGTAGGTGTTTTTAGCCTGGTCAAGAACAGAATCACCGCTTCTCAGTTCCTTCACAAAGCCACTAGAAATGTGCATGCATTTGTGTCACAGAGTTTAGCTTTTAAGGCGAGAGTCTTGTTGTTTAAACTTTGAAATTGTGGTTTATTTATTTAGATTGCACCTATTTGAGAATGTCTTTCAATCATTTTGGAGCTCCAGGCTGACAATACCCATTCACCCCACAGAGAACGTCCTTACCACGGACACTTGTTCTGAAATCTACTGCTGACTCTGGTGTATGTCTCCAGTGTTTAAACTCGAGTTATAATTTATTCTGGGTATCTGGTTAATCTTTTGTCTTTTTAATCTATTATAGTTACTTATTAGATGGAATACTTGATTCTGATTGGTCAATTATGACATTCCAAGGTATGTTAGTAAATTAGTGTGCTAGTAAATTATTATGGCTCAGATCAATGTTTTGTGTCGAATTGTTTCGTTTTGTGGCAATGAGCTGTGTAATAACCAGGATAATGTACATCTAGCTGGTTATTTTCATTGAATAAAGCTTTGTAAAACAGCTGAGAGGCCGGCATGGCTTTTCTTCTGTGAGAAAAACCACCAAGATATACATTTCTCTTACATAGCAAACTGTTTTTGCTGAGTGCAAAGCTTTAGATATGTTGACCTCAGCATTTTTTTGTCTAATAAAGGTCTAAACATAGTCGTCCTGGCTAAAACAATGCTAAATTTGGGCTGTCCGTGAAAATCTAATAGACAAGAATAGGCCAAAACTATACTAGTCATCAACTAAACAGAAATGAATGACTACATATAAAGTCTGTTTAATCTGTCTATTTGACGTCTAGTCTAGTTTTAAGCTATTCATAGACGTTTATTAGATTTTCACTGTCAGCCCAAGTTTAGCCTTGTTAGCTGTCTACGTTTAGATGTCTATTAGCCCCTTCAGACCTGAATTATGTTACAAATTTTCAGCAAAATGGGATGTCATGTGATGTCCATTGTAATGGACGCAGGGTCTGATGGGGTTAGACGACTATTAAACACAAAATTATTGGCTGGGGAAATACTCGCTGCCTTTACTGAACTGCATGAGTTTTATAATAACTATTGCAGTTTATTAAGTATCACTGCTGAGCTCGTAAACTGTAAATGTGAGCTTTGAAACTGTGGCAGAAGTAAGTTCCACAGTTTTAAGAAGCTCAACTGTGATTTCTCTTTGTTGACACACTTGTGCTGTCAAGCTGTTGTATTTTTAAATGCAGTATCACATTGATGTGGCTCTTTCTCAGCATGGATGTGGTTACCTGCATCTGAATCACAACTGTGATTCACTCTGTGACATTTTATTGAAGCAAAACTCAACTCCAGTCATGAGTGCTAACCTCATGTTGCTACAAACTATTTATTATACATAAGTGTAACGGAGGCCAGCTAGTGTGTGCTGTGCAGGTAAACCTCACTCCTCTGACCTCTAAAGGTGCTCTAGCGACAGACGCTAGAGGCTTTGGTCTTTAGCCTCCTCGGTAGAGCAACTGAATCCCATGCGGAAGATGGCCGGTTCGATACCAGCTCGGAGCGGGTTGGGTGGCGTAGGATTGGCAAGTTTGCATTGGTGCCGTGACCTGGATGGGAGTGAGGTTTAGGGGGGTGAGTGTAACGGAGGCCAGCCAGTAGGTGCTGTGCAGGTAAACCTCACTCCTATGACCTCTACAGGTGTTCTAGCAACACACGCTAGGGGCCATGGTCTTTAGCTTCCTTGTTAGAGCAACTGACTCCCATGCGGAAGGTCGGCGGTTCGATATCAGCTCAGAGCGGGTTGGGTAGCGTAGCACCGGCGGGGTTACATAAGCATATGCTAAAAACTACCAGAAAACGTAAATGATCATTGAGGCTGTCATAAAACATAAAATAGGTAGAAATTACTCTTTTTGGTTACAATTTACTCAGACATTAGGTTATTTATAATATCCTTTACAACATGGAAGCTAATTCTTGACATTCAATATAAGCCCTGTGAAGTTTTCCAATATTTCCCAAATGACTTTTAACAAAGCAAAGGAAGTGCATTGGTTATTTTAAATGTTACACCAAACTGCAGCTGATGACCCATATTGTGAGTTTAGAAAAGTTGTGTGTTGTGCAGTCTGAAACTAAGAGCAGAGGTGTTTGTAGCCGATATACCAGTGTGGGCGTTTGCAAAGATGGTGTACAGTGTCGCTCTCATTTGCCTGCTGCTGTTGCTCAGAAAAACATGAGGAAGGTCTGGAAATACAGGCTCGGCCAGTGAGTCTGATCAAAAAGTTCATGTAGGAAGTTACCATTTAATATAGCTTGGACCTACTACTTTGACCAGCTGCTAAAGTGAAATGCTGCAGTCATCGTAAATAAAACAGAAGCACATGCAGCATGCAGTATAAAGCCATTGAAGTTTATAGCACCATGTCAGGAAACTGACAAGGAAATGTGTGAGGCGAAAGCAATGACTAGGTTTATAAACCAACCATATCTCATAAACTAAAAACACATGTAAAGTGTCCTGTTATGCTCTTTTGGATGCTCCCTTTCATGCTGTTCATTAATGTAAACGCTTGGCAAAGTTTCTAAGATCATAGTATATTTATTTTTTGTCATGACAACTCTCAGAAAGATTTAGTACGGTAATGAATATGTATATGGTAATGTTGATGTGTTTGGTCTTGGCGGAATAGATCTGCTATGCTGCTGCTGCTTTGATTTTTATGGCTGAGCAGTAATGTGTGTATTTATATAGCGCATTTACCGTTTATGGTCATACACCCAAAGCGCTTCACAATCATGAGAGGAAGGTCTCTCTACACCACCACCACCACGAGTGTGCAGCATCCACTTGCATGTTGCGACGGCAACCACAGGACAATGACGCCAGTGCGCACACCACACACCAACTATATGTGGAGTGGAGAGAATTCAGCCAGTTCAGTAGATGATTGGGAGGCCATGATGAGTAAGGGCTGATGGAGTAAATTTGGCCAGGACACCGGGGTTACACCCCTACTCTTTACGAGAAGTGCCATGGGATTTTTAATGACCACAGAGAGTCAAGACCTCAGTTTAACGTCTCATCAGAAAGACGGTGCCCACTGACAGTATCGTGTCCCCTTCACTTTACTGGGGTATTAGGACTCGCACAAACCACAGATTGAGGTCCTGCTGGCCTCTTTCTAACACTACTTTCAACAGAAACCTAGTTTTCTCATGTGTTCTCGCCTCCAACTACTGACCCGGGTCAGCCCTGCTTAGCTTCAGCGAGTAACCAGTCCTAGGCTGCAGGGTGATATGGCTCTGGCAAGTACCGAGACATGCTATTGCTAGTATATTCACAGAAATGCAATCTGAGAACACACTGCTGCTGCAAACATAATATATGTTTATCTAAACAGATCTAAACTCAGGTGGAGCTGGGGTGAAGGAGGGTCTCCAAAAAACACACCAATATTCCTAGCGTGAAACAAAATTGTGCCATTTAACATGCTAAGTAAGCTCATTGGCTGCTGAGGCAACATTAACCAATCACTTGTGCCATGTAGTTGATGACATAGGAATAGATAATGGATGTTTCTCAATTCCAAGAACGCAGAGAACAGACTTGGGTTCTTGTGGAGAGCGGTCTTGCCAGGTGTCCTCGGAAGAACGAACTCAGGAGACCACGAGGGCAGAGAACGCGTCCTTTGAGAAATGGGATGCTGCGTTCTTCCTGATGGTCACATGACCTTCACGCGTTTTAAATGGAAATTATTTAAACATAACAGCACTCATACAACGATTTATTGTTTTTCCCCTTTTCAAAATATATACTTTGCATAAAAGCATTATAAATATATGTTGCACAATATAAATAAAACACATTTTAATACGAATTTTAGCAAACAAACACCCTTAATGTGTTTATTCCTTTATTAAGATGTTCATGGTAATGTTTACTTTCACCGTTTCATTTAGGGAAACTCCTGAGGTAAAAAAGTGATATCTCTGAACTTTAATAATAAATCTAGATAAAATGCTGCGCTTCCCACCCCCAGTCGCAACGACTTCTGGGACTTCCAGAGCGAGTTCGGTGCTCAAGTCTGCATCATTGCGTCCTCGATATCAAGATCACATCCGGGAAGTTTCACGCGTCCTCCGTACTTGCGGTCTTGAGTATTGGAACTGAACTTAGGCAGCTGATGATGACGTTGCACGAGAACACGAGGACACAAGACCGCTGAAGAACGCATATTGAGAAACAGCCAATGTGTGACCTGTCAGTTTGTGCGTGCATATAGTTTCACGACCAAACTTTAAATGTTTTTGCCTCCCAAACAAAGTGATTCTGAAACAAATTCCTGCACAAAACTAGTTTTGTAAATAATCTGAGTGACTTAACGATTTGATCAGTCAGCGATTTGATTTACCTTAAATCAGTGGTTCTTATACTTTTTTCACCAAGTACCACCTCAGAAAAAAATTGTCTCTCCAAGTACCACCAAAATGAGCAGTATTGAAATACAGTAGCGTATAGGCCCAGTAAAGCAGCTACAACTCTGCATAGTTAAAAAAACGTGACAGATTACCTCAGAAGCATAGGCTATATGTCATATATAGCATATTATATACATAATTTTTGATAAATTTTGAAATATATGTAGCATGTACATGACATATTTCATTCCTTCGTGTACCACTAGAAGGAAGTCCGCGTACCATTAGTGGTACACGTACCACAGTTTGAGAACCACTGCCTTAAATCATTCAATTGTGTCTCTCCAGCAACTGCACACAACAAACAAACAAGGGAAAAACAGACTAAGAATCATTCACTTGTTTCCCATTTGTACAAAATAACTAACTCTTTTTCTCCAATGAATATTAGAACCATAAACAGATCTCAGTAATCATAGCAAAGTTTATCTGGACCACAAAATCGCCTTTGCTTGGCTCCAGGAACAGGGTTGAGCATCACTGCAGTAAAGAATGAATAAGTGTTCATTTTTTAATGAACTATCCCTTTAACTATACTGATTTTAACAGCCTACTAAATTCATTTTTATTTCTAGTGCTATGTAGATAGTGGTAAAGCTGCTAATATTTTCATAATATTTCAAATTGTGGGACATAGTCAGCATATCAGGTCGGCAGGAGAGTAGTGTAGAATGCTGGTGTAGTTCTAGATCAGGGGTGTCCAAACTCAGTCCTGGAGGGCCGGTGTCCTGCACTGCAAAAAATGCTTTTCTTGCTTAGATTTTTTGTCTTATTTCTAGTCTAAATATCTAAACATTCCTAAATCAAGAAGAATTTTCTAGACAACCAAAATACATTGTCTCGTTTTGAGAAATAATATGCCAATATTAAGTGAGTTTTTCCTTAAAACAAGCAAAATAATCTGCCAATGGGGTGAGCAAAATAATCTTACATCAAAAGAAATAACAAGATTATTTTGCTTGTTTTAAGGAAAAACTCACTTAATATTGGCATATTATTTCTCAAAACAAGACCATATGTTTTGCTTGTCTAGAAAATGCTTCTTGATATAAGAAATTTTAGATATTTAGACTAGAAACAAGACAAAAAATCTAAAGAAGAAAAGCATTTTTTGCAGTGTGGAGAGTTTAGCTCCAATCCTAACCAAACACACCTGAACCAGCTAATCTATCCCGATATACTGGAAACTTCCGGGCAGGTGTGTTGAAGCAAGTTAGAGCTAAAGTCAGCAGGACACCGGCCCTCCAGGACCGAGGTGGGACACCCCTGTTCTAGATAAATTAAAACTGATTCAGTTCAATTCAACTGTCTCTGTTGAGAGACACCAGCACACATTCGTCAAACATCTGTCTTCATGGTATCCAGTGTTCAGTGCAGGCTGTGAGGTTAACAAAAGGATTTCACTGACTGGTCATTAAAGCTGATTTATTATGACTCTGTCGGCAAGGACCTGCCGCCATGACGACAGTATCAACAGAGATCCCCGTTGCTGTAACAACACGGCAGACGTCTCATCTGCTTGGCAAGAGACATTGTGTTTAATTAGCGGTGCGCCCCTCGACGCCTCCATCTGGCCTGCAAATAAATCGTGTTGTGTATACATTACAGCAGACAAACCTAAACACGGTATAAAGCAAGACCAACGCAAGAACAAGGAGAGCCCTAATTGAGGTCCTCAACTTAAGCATCTAGTCAAGAGGAGGAGGATGCGAGAGACAACATGTTTAAAATGATCTGACCAATGGGGTGGCGAAGTAGGTAGCACAATCACTTCACAGCAAGAAGGTCGCTGGTTCGAGCCTCAGTACATTTGAACATTTGACATACGATTATGTTGTTAAACTCGTAGCAGTGCGATATGGCTGTATAGACACAACGCACACCTCCCTCTATTGCTAATATACAGCCATATTGCACTGCTACTGGTGTGATATTGCTCATATATAAAATCTCTACTTTTAAATGAACCAACTACATTAGCCGTGTCTGTCATGTGTTAAGCTCTCTCAGCCATCATCTGAATGAATAACTGTAGTGCTTCAGCTGTAAGTGATAAGCGCCGTTTGCTGATTTGATGCTGAGGGTTCCTGTGACTGTTCAGCTGAAGATGGATTTTCCACCAGCAGGTCATTTTACTGCGCTGAAGCAAAGCGTCTGGTCACTAAACTCTAAACATGAGCATAGTACACAAGAACATTGCCTCAGCAGCCATAATCATTTTCACTCTTCATGTGAGCGTTATTACTGAGGGACTGGTATGTATGCGTGAGTGTGTGCGCCTGTGTATGTGTGTGTAAAAGTCCACTGATACCTTATGAGCACCCCATGACTGGCCTCCATGTGATCTGCTGTACAGCTCACATAAGATCAATGCTAGCATATGTTTCTGAGTTTTTTTTTTTAATGAACCCTTTCCACAAGCCTGTTGTGATGCGTTTGACGATCTTTAGCATCTTAAATCCTTAAAAGTTTTAAAAATTTAGAGTTTATGTGTGTATTTTATCATCTTTGCTTTAAATGAGAAAATTACTGCTTGTGCAAGGGGTTTCTAATGCAGCATCTATGGGACAGGACAGTAAATTTGACTTTATCATCTCCTTTGGCTGCCGTCATCAGATGTAAAAATATATGATCGTAATTAATAAGATTGTCAAATATATATATATATATATATATATATATATATATATATATATATATATATATATATATATATATATATATATACATACATACATACATACATACATACATACATACAAACACACACACACATAAATATATATAAATTTATTAATCCGGGCTCGCCACTGCGGAATGAACCGGCAACTTATCCAGCACGTTTTTACAAAGGGGATGCCCTTCCAGCCGCAACGCATCTCTGGGAAACACCCATACACTCTCATTTACACACACTACGGACAATTTAGCCTACCCAATTCACTTGTGGACTTGTGGGAGAAACCGGAGCACCCAGAGGAAACCCATGCAAACACGAGAGAACATGCAAACTCCACACAAAAATGCCAACTGACCTAGCTGAGGCATCTTTTCTCTCTCATTATCCTCCGCTTGACTAGATGCTTAAGTTGAGGTCTTCAATTAAGGCTCTGCGTTGGTCTTGCTTTCAAAGTAAATTTTAAGATTGGATCAAGTGAAAGAAATATGGTTTCTGGTTTTCACCTGTTTTATTCAATGCGCCTTAGAGCAATAAAATGAAGCCCCTATAGGCAAACTTAATTTACCTAAGTAGATTTTTACTTTGCAGCAGCAGTTTTCATGTCATGTGACCACAATTAGAATGAATGATCCGTTATAATCTAATGATCATTTTCTGAATGATTTCTGAATGATCAGCTGACACTGAACACTTTAACAATGATACTGTAAAGTCAGCTTTTTCAGGAATCCTCTAAAAACACACATTAAACACTGTTGTAATATGTGCAACTTTGATTTTTACATTATTTTATATCTAATTTATCAGTTGCAGGGAAACATTTTAAACATTTTTATCACCCCAAACCATAATAGCCATGAGTATTTACATTTCCAGCAGTGATCGTCTTAATACGCGTGTCTGGACTGAGCGGGCTCTTGAAGGCTTTAAATCAGAAGCCAGCAGCGGCAGCTTCAGGATCATGTGGTCTGGGCTTACTCCAGTCACAAGGCTCTTTATGGCCGTCTGGGGGTTGAAGTGCTGGCGCTCTGCTGACAGGACGCGACAGGGTTCACGTCAGGAGAAATCAATGAAAGCAGACCAATTACCCCTCATAATGTAATAAACCGCATGTGCTGATAATAGTCATATAACTCCGCACAATATTGAATGCAATTTTATCACATTACACTAATGTTTAGCTAAGAGGTTGAGTCAAGGTACATGAGATACGCCGTGAGAAAATCAGATTTACAAAGATTTATACTGGTTCAAACTGGTTTATTAAAAATTAATTTCCATCTTACAAGTTCAGGTTCTATATGTTCCCATAATGTTCCCTACCACTAAATGATATTATATTACTTTTTGAATGGTCTTAGAATATTCAAAACATCCGTTTTTTTAAACAATGTACTAACAATGGCTCTCATTAAGTGAAGTTTAGTTTTAAACTAATTTCGAGAGGAGCATGTGCTCATGATTGACCCAGCTGGTCCACATTAACTAATTATGATCCTTCAATCAAAGGATCCCAAATCACTATATATATATCCTCATTTCCTTTCTACAACTATCTTCGTCTGGAAGAAACCCCCCTCCTCCCCTTCTTCCTCCTTTATCCAGAATGGGCGGCACGGTGGCCCAGTGACTAGCACTGTTGCCTCACAGCAAGAATACCAATGGTGTTGGGTCCTCGCTGAGCCATCTGGTATTTCTGTGTGGAGTTTGCATGTTCTCCCCGTGTCCGCGTGGGTTTCCCCCAGGTTTCCCGGTTTCCTCCCACCATCCAAATGTGCTCTATATTATAGATAAAACAAGCCTAAACCTTTTTTATAATGTCTTACTCTCAGGAAGTTCGCCTTGGCCTCAGCAGCGGGGGAGTTTGAGATAGACCTGAGCTCAATCTCCACTCGCCCTGCAAAAGGGGGGGAGCCCTGGGCTCGAGGATCCCTTGAGCTCAGGGCTCTCTCCCGGGACAGCATGCCAAACAAGCTATGTATAAATCATGAGCTAAGTGTGAACTCTTGAAGTAATAATTGTGTATGATTTCACATTTATACAGACATTTAAAGTTCTCGCAAAAACTTTCCACCTAATTCAGAAGATGTGCATACACTCAGCCCCGTGCAGAGACTATCCAGGGGGCATATGCAGGAGGAAATTTTTGAAGGGTGGGAGGGGGTGGGGCTGTTGGAGAGCAGGTGATTGGGTCTGGTTGTCGCTAACTGAACCTCGGCTCAGTTGGCGTTTCTGTGTGGAGTTTGCATGCTCTCCCTGCGTTCGCGTGGGTTTCCCCTACAGTCCAAAGACATGCAGTATAGGTGAATTGGGTAGGCAATCAGTGTGTGTGTGTGTGTTTCCCAGAGATGGGTTGCGGCTGGAAGGGCATCTGCTGTGTAAAAACGGACTGGATAAGTTGGCAGTTCATTCCGCTGTTGCGACCCCGGATTAATAAAGGGACTAAGAAAATTATTGTTTGCTAATATTTGATGACAGCTCCAGAAGAACATACTTAGTAATTTGGGATTATTTTGTTTGGGGGGGATTTTATGGTGGGCATATCTTATATTTTCACATCTCGATGTTGACAGATAACATCTTAAGACCCAAGGTGCTTTTTTACATGCATTTTTTTTTATTTCTCTTTGCTATTTGGGCTTATTGGAAGTATCATCTATTGATATGATGTCCTTTTAGAGAAAAATGTTGTCCATATATGTGGACTCGTGGTCCGAATTTACATAAAACGCTTTTCCCCGAATTTTTTTATGCATATTTAACATAGAATTATTGACTATCGGAGACTAAAAACTAAATATTTTCCCCTTTTGGACAGTTAAAAATACAGTTTGGGACATTTCATATGCTGCAAAACAGTTGCAGGATGACGCTGTATGTCTCTAACAAAATAAAAAAACATTCAAACTATTTTAAACAGCCACTTCAGAGCTAAAATGTGCTGTCCACTTAGAGGAGTGCTTATCTGTACCTGATTCTGAATAAACATTCTTTATAGTTTTCACCAGTGTATCATTTTGCTATGACACATGTAGAAGGAATGAATGACTCCCACACTGTATGATTGGATAATAATCGGAGACTATGGAAAGCATTCCTAAGATTCCTCCTCTATGTGTGTGTGTGTGTGTGTGTGTGTGTGTGTGTGCGTGCATGTGACTTAATGGCAGCTCATGTATGTTGTGGAGATACATTGTAAAAGAAAATGCAGGGCTCCACACTATTCACTCATGTTCTCCCAACACAAACCTATTAAGTTAACTTAACAAATGTAAGTGAATTGAAGACAAAGCAATTAAGTTGTCCTCAAAAAGTCTCAAGAACTGTGTGGTTTCAGCTCATTTTAAATAAGCAGTTTGAACAAGCAGAAAAATCTACATTTATTTCAGTGTATCTCTCAAAAGGCGAGGCAGTGGTGCAGTAGGTAGTGCTGTCGCCTCACAGCAAGAAGGTCGCTGGTTCGAACCTCGGCTCAGTTGGCGTTTCTGTGAGGAGTTTGCATGTTCTCCCTGCCTTCGCATGGGTTTCCTCCGGGTGCTCCGGTTTTCCCCAATGTCCAAAGACATGCGGTACAGGTGAATTGGGTAGGCTAAATTATCCGTAGTCTATGAGAGTGTGTGGATGTTTCCCAGAGATGGGTTGCGGCTGGAAGAGCATCCGCTGCGTAAAAACTTGCTGGATAAGTTGGCGGTTCATTCCGCTGTGGCAACCCCAGATTAATAAAGGGACTAATCCGACAAGAAAATGAACGAATGAATGTATCTCTCAAATTGAAAGGGTTAAATGAGCTCAACGTGGACAAACCTGTTGTAGCAAGTGTGTGTGTGTGTAAAAAAAAAAAAGGATGTTCAAACGGAGATGAGCTTTATAAATTTTAACCACATGCTCTTACGGCGTGATAATTATTCCAGTGTTCCCTGCCATGAAAAGAGGTTTGCGGTCATGTGCAGTAAATGGGTGTAGTTTAAGGGGAATAGTTGTAAATCTTTTCTAGAAACACACACGCATTCACTGACTTTGAGTGTGAGCATGAGGAAATGCGGTTTATCTTTGGGGCAGTCCTGCCTGCCATAAAGAGCCATTGTTTTCTGCTCTATCAGCATGGCCTTGTGACTGCACAGGACTCACACACACACACACACACACACACACACACACACACACATTCTCCTTAGTGAAGGACAGACTCTAGTATCATGACACATCACATTTGATGTCACTGATGCTAGAAACTAATGTCTTAAAATAAGGATGTTCTTGTGTGTGAAATCTCTTGATTGTGCAATAACACACGCTTTCTCAATGACACCACTATGCTAATAGATTTGTTAGGCTTTATCTTCTACACTTATCAGCAAGACTATATGGTTACACTTTATTTTTAGGTAAGGTGGTTACAGTGAAATGATTCATTTGACTGCCGTGCCATTCATGCATTCATTTGCACTCGGCTTAGTCCCTGATTATCAGGGGTCGCCACAGTGGAATGAACCGCCAACTATTCCAGCATATGTTTTACTCGCGGATGCCCTTCCAGCCCTGTACTGGGAAACACCCTTGCATTTGCACACGCACTCATACACTACAGCCAATTTAGTGAATTCAATTCACCTATAGACCATTTTGAGGGATGTAAACAATAACATCGATCCTAACATAGGATGGGTGTTATGTACCCTGTGTGCATCTGGTGTTCACCTGCTGTGCTTTGCATTTTGACGGAGCGTTGTGTGCGCCTGCAGTTGCATGTCTGTCAACATTGGGATGTGAAAATATATAAACTGAATGTTTTGAGGATTGCAGGAGGGGTGATGGCAGAAATGTCAATGGAATGGAAGAGAATCCTGCCATTTTTATTTTTATTTAAAGTGTTTTCATGTCTAAATAAAATGAAAGCACAGAAAAGATTCACAATAAACAGCAAGAGGTGTCCCTTGGTAATTCTGCAGTATGGGTTTGTGTTTAGGGAGGATCGCCTCTTAAATGTTTATTGCCACCCTTCATAGAAAGATTAAAAATATAAGAGAAATACAGGAAAATACCTGTATAGGATGATAGCAGGATAGAAATGTAAAATGCGGGAAAATCCCGGGAAAAAACGGGAGGGATGACAGGTATGGAGTTGTAAAAGTTTAAGTTTAAGGCATGTCCAAACTCAGTCCTGGAGGGCCGGTGTCCTGCAAAGTTTAGTTCCAACCCCAATCAGACACACCTGGGCTAGCTAATCAACTCCGCTTTCTAGAACCTTCCTTCCAGGTGTGTTGAGGCAAGTTGGAGCTAAAATCTTTAGGACCCCGGCCCTCCAGGACCGAGTTTGGACACCCCTTATTTCCTTCATGTTGACCCAACACAAATCACTTGTGTGTAACCCAGAAGTGTTTGACAGTGTGTAGTTATTCTGCTTTTAATAACCCGCCTCTCTCTCTCTTTCTCATCAGTTAATGAGTACCTGTTCATGGTTCAGGCCCGTGGAATCCAGATCCGTGAAAATGTGAGGAATATGGGGGCTCAGGTTCTGGAGCAGGTGGTCCGAAGTGCTTACAGCATCAACGGCACAGGTACGACACACTGATTTATTCCCATCATTGTTAAACAGGAAACACCACTCACCTTCCTTCCCATTGAAGGCATCCTGTCAGCAGCACTACCACATCCTCAGGAAATCCATGCTCATTTATTAAGTAAGGATTTAAGCTGGCTCCGTTTAGCCGGTGGTGTAAAATACTCAACTTACCTTCAAAGTAGTTTTAAAGAGCCCCTATTATGGGTTTTTGAAAATGACCCTCCATGTAGTGTGTATCAACTCTAAGTAAAGTGAAATATCCAGCTTAAATCTGAAAGTGCAAAGTGTTTAAAACTATTGATTTATTAATAAAAGAGTTGACTCCTAGTACTTCAAATTAATTGTCTTGATAACGAATCTTTAGCCGTTTTGGTGTGACGTCAATACAAAACTCAAGCCTCGCCCAATTGTTGCGCTCGCACAACCAGGAAAAATTTAAACTCCGCCCACAAACACTGTAGCAAAGGAAAAGAGGAAGACAAACACTCTAGCAGATCCCGGCTGAATCAAGTCATGAAGACGCTGTGCTCTTATTAGCTGGATATTATTGGAAGTGTGAGGGGAAAAGTTAGTGTTATTTCTCCACCCAAAGATTAAACTGTGAAGAGTAAGTGGTTGAGGTTTATTTTTACAAAAATACCTCAGCATTATAGCCCCAGCCTTGTGCTGTTACTGTCATTCTTCTGACGAAAGCTTAAGCAATCTACATGCTTACAAATGAGTATTCATCGCCTGTTTGGTAAAGGACGGATCAAAAAAGACTATTGATTTGTGGGAGCTCGACCGGAACTTTATCAGTACACAGTTCATGGACCTGTTTCTTCCTCCATTTCAGAAGTGTAAGCAAGAGCGATTAAGTTTTGTTACTTGTAACCGCTTGTACTCTATCTGGTTAACTCTTTATTTTCTTATATCGTGTCTAACGCCACGTTGAAAACGCACCGCGTGCTGCTTTGTTTACGGATTTAAATGCGTTTGTGGGCTTGTGTTCCACTGCCGTTTGTCATTGCTATAGCCATCATCAGCTGTTCCTACACAAGTGCGGTGGTCAAGGTTTAAAATAGTTCATTATCGGGGGTGGTTGAAATTACAAGAGTTTTCCAGGATAAAAACAAAACGGGAGGGTGGCGGGAGATGGGTCTGAGATACGTGAGACTCCCGGGGAAAAAACAGGAGTGTTGGCAGGTATGCTCACATATACACTCTGCACTCTGACTACTTCAGTATTGTTGATAAGCCGTGGTGTCATGGCCACTCTCAAAACATGACCTTTTTTAATGTATAAAAGGGGCTCTTTAAAAATGTGTACTTTTTTGGAGTACATTTTTGTGCTTATCTGTAAACACTACCTGTTAAGTAGAATAATCAGTTCTGTGATTCCTGTCCATTTAAATGACACATACACTGAAAAAAATCATTCAAAGATGATTCCTTGGATTTACTCAATTTTTTTACGTTAAGTTGTTGTAAACAATTTATTTGCGCTGAATTTAAACAAACAAATTAAGTTGAACATTATTAAACTTAATTTGTTTGTTTAAATTCAACACAAATAAATTGTTTGCAACAGTTTTGCATGCAACACTTTTTTCAGTGTAGGCAGTGCGGATAGTGGAAGCATTAAAACTTTTAAAGCATTATAAGTGTCCTAGAAGAAGCTAAATTATTACAGCCAACAAGCAAGAGAGTGTTTAGATGATGATGATGAGGAAGATGTCCACTGTATGAGGACTGAAATCACCAAATGGCCTTAAACAGTCTCTAAACGCACTACAGAATGTTACGTTTTCACACAAACTTCATGTATTCTCTCAGTGCTGCAGGACCTTGGTTTGTGGCGCCACCTGCTGAATGCTCATAGCTTATTAATCAGGGGTCAAAGGTCATAGTCTAAGGGTTTATACAGTTGAAAGTAGAAGTTTACATACACTCTAAAAAAGGAACATAACCATTTTTTTTTTAAATGTCTGATGTAAAGTTGAGTCACATTAACAGCTGACTTTTTTTAAATGGTTAAGTGCCTTTTAATAGAGTTTATGTAAACTTCTGGTTTCAACTGTATATCAGCAGTGTTCTTACATTAAATTAATCCTACATTTTGAATGTATTTCCCATGAATGTTAAACAATTTACACTTAGAAACACTCTTAAAAGGAAGCGGCACTGATGTAAGCTACATGTTTAATATCAAGTCAAAGTCAAAGTCAGCTTTATTGTCAAATCAGCCACATGTACAAGACATACAGAGAATCGAAATTGCGTTACTCTCAGACCCAAGGTGCTTAACATTAATATAAAATATATATATATAAAAAATAGTAGAGTTTAAGAAAAAAAGAAAATTTAGAAAATTTACAGTATATATATGCAGGGTATAAGGTTGAATTTTTGTCAAGCAACTGTACTTTTACTTGAGTATGAAGATTCAGTGCTCTTTTCACCACTTTCACTTTCCAGCATACTTTGCAACACAAAATAAAATTTCAATAAGGTGTAAGACACAGGGGTCAAACTCAGTTCCTGAAGGGCCACAGCTCTGCACAGTTTAGCTTTAATCTTAATTAAACACGCCTGATCAAACTAATTAGGTCCTTTAGGCTTGTTTGAAACCTACAGATAAGGGTTGGAAATAATCTCTGCCCTCCAGGATCTAAGTTTAACACTCCTGATATTAGAGGAATACACTTTTTCATGAATAAACTCATCGCTTTTAGTATCTCCCATGCGATATTTTTGTTTAAACCACACAAAATGTTGTATGTTGTGGTGTTCTAATACAGGAATGTTTGATTCTGTCATTTTCTAGACTACACCTATGAGTTTAACTTCAGCGAGACAGACGCGTCCCCCACTCCTTTTCTCCCGGAGGGCTTCACGTATAAGCCTGAGCAGGTCTGCCCAGAGAAGCTGCCCTCCATGAGTAAGTGCTTATGCTTCAGCTCTGTTCACACTACAGGCTTCTTCTGTGGAGGAATGTGAAATTCAGCAGTTATATATGCGATATTCAGTCATGACATATGAAATAAAAAAAACTATGGATACTGTAGGCCTGTGCTGGCATTTCTCCTGCGGTGTTGCTATCAGTGTGTGAAGAGTGAGGAAGAGGGTTGCATTGACAATCCAACACAACGGGCAGCACACTGAACACATTTTCTAAGTGGTCAGAAACTTGTAAATAACTCATGAAAGAATAAAGTTGTGTTAAAATCAAACACATCATTGTTTTTCTTGTGAAATTCCCAATGAGTTTGATGTGTCACATGACTTTCTTCCTATTGAATAAAACAAAAGTTGCATCCAAGATGGCCGACTTCAAAATGGCCACCATGGTCACCACCCATCTTGAAAAGTTTACCCCCTCACATATACTAGTGTGCCACAAACAGGACATTAATATCACCAACCATTCCTATTTTATTAAGGTGTATCCATATAAATGGCCCACCCTGCACAAGTTTCTTGGCTGGCCGCTTATGATCTGACCACTAGCAGGTTATGGTTTTTGAATCAGAATCTTCTGGTTGTGCTTTTAACAGTAGACAGCGTTGTACATGTTGAAGATCCAGAACTAAATGTCAAGAAACCCACAAGCAAGTGTGTTTTCACACCCTGTAATACCAATGCTGTTACAATCAACGTGAGAAATCTGTCTTCTGTCTGCAGAGGGCCGGCTGAAGGTGAACATGAGTGAGATCGCTCTAGACGAGGTGGAGAAACTGCTGAAGCTAAATGATCCGGGTCTGTCAGTCGGAGGCCACTGGAAACCCCATGACTGTCGCCCACGCTGGAAGGTGAGTGACGCGCTTCCTGCTGGTTTAAATGACACACATTTCCTGCAGTTTGTTCTACTTCAGAAGTGTTGTGGTCTAAAAGCTACAGAAATCAGTCAGTTTGTTGCAAGAAGTCCAGTTATCATTGGGGTTACACCAAGCACGATAAATATAAAGATAAGGATATACAGTCGACACAATTCTAAAAATCGTTCTGAATGAAAAACAACATCAGAGCTAAAACAAAACATTTCAAAACATTTTTCCCAGCTAATAAAGGAAAAAATTGAAACATAAAACCAACCATCAAGGATTTCGGGGACAACACATACACTTAATACACAAATACACTTCCCTGAACATCTGCACATTGACATCCCTATACAGTCTTATTCCAAAATAGATTAAATTGAATTATTTCCTCAACATTCTACACACAATCCCCCATAATAACAATGTGAGAAAAGAGTTTTTGAAATTGTTGCAAATTTATTAAAAATAAAAAAGCTGAAAAATCACATGTACATCAGTATTCACAGCCTTTGCTCAATACTGTGTTGATGCCCCTTTGGCAGCGATTACAGCCTCAAGTCTTTCTGAATATGATCACACAAGCTTGGCACATCTGTCTTTGGGAGTTTTTGCCCATTCCTCTTTGCAGTCCCTCTCAAGATCTATCAGGTTGGATGGGAGGCGACGGTGTACAGCCATTTTCAGATCTCTCCTGAGATGTTCAATAGGATTTAGGTCTGGGCTCTGGCTGGGCCACTCAAGGACATTCACTGAGTTGTTGTGAAGCCACTCCATTGATATTTTGGCGGTGTGCTTTGGGTCATTGGAAGCTGAAAGATGAGCCGTCGCCCCAGTCTGAGGTCAAGAGCACTCTGAAGCAGGTTTATACTGAGGATGTCTCTGTACATTGCTGCGTTCATCTTTCTCTCTATCCTGACTAGTCTTCCAGTTCCTGCTGCTGAAAAACATCCCCACAGCATGATGCTGCCACCACCATGATTCACTGTAGGGATGGTATTAGCCTGATGTTGAGCGCTGCCTGCTTTTCTCCAAATGTAACGCCTGGCATTCACTCCAAAGAGTTCAATATGAGAATTTTGTCTGAGAGTCCTTCAGATGCTTTTTGGCAAATTCCAGGCATGGAGTGGCTTCTGTCTGACCACTCTACCATACAGGCCTGATTGGTGGATTGCTGCACAGATGGTTGTCCTTCTGTAAGGTTCTCCTCTCTCCACAGAAGAACGCCGGAGCTCAGACAGAGTGACCATAGGGTTATTAATTAGCCTTGTGCCTTGAGACATTCCTGTCTCGGAGGTCTACAGACAAATCCTTTGTCTTCATGCTTGGTTTGTGCTTTGACATGCACTGTTAACCCTGGGACCTTATATAGACAGGTGAATGCCTTTTCAAATCATGTCCAATCAACTGAGTTGACCACAGGTGAACTCCAATGAAGCTGCTGAAACATCTCAAGAATGATCAGAGGAAACAGAATGTACCTGAGCTCATTGTAGAGCTTCACGGCAAAGGCTGTGAATACTGATGTACATGTGATTTTTCAGGTTTTTTATTTTGAATAATTTTGCAACAATTTCAAAATATATATATATTTTTAAGATTGTCATTATAGAGTATTGCGTGTAGAATTTTGAGGAAATAAATGAATTTAACCCATTTTGGAATAAGGCCGTAGCATAAAAAAATGTGGACAAAGTGAAGCGCTATGAATACTTTCCGGATGCACTGTAGTACAAAGCGATATTTAAGTAAGTAGTGCACTTATAAGTATACTACTAGTGCACTGTAAAAATGACATAACAAGCAGTCATGACTACACACATGTTTTTATGCTGCTTTAAGCTATAGCCTTATTTCAATTCCCTAACCAGGTGTCAACTACATTGTTTAAGCTACGCAAATTTGAACTTGTTAAATATTTTGAGTCAGTTTGACTGATGTAAGTTGAGATGACTAGAAAAGTTCATTTGGTTAAACTAAAACAATTAAGGCAGCAAGAATAGTTTTGCAGTGTACATAAATGCTAGTAAACCCATGAAGTATACTTAAATATATACTTCAACATTACTAAAGTAGATAGCACGATGGCTCAGGTTAGCAATGTCTCCTCACAGCAAGAAGGTGGCTGGTTCGAGTCCCGGCTGGGTCAGTTGGGATTTCTGTGTGGAGTTTGCATGTTCTCCCTGTGTTGGCGTTGGTTTCGTTCAAGTGCTTTGGTTTCCCCCCAATCCAAAGACATGCGCTATAGGTCAATTGAATGAACTAAATTGGCTAAAGTGTATGAGTGTGTGTGTGTGTGTGTGTGTGAATGAGTATAAATGTTTCCCAGTACTGGGTTGCAGCTGGAAGGGCATCCACTGTGTAAAACATATGCTGGATAAGTTAGTGGTTCAATCCACTGTGGTGACCCCTGATAAATAAGGGACTAAGCTGAAGGAAAATGAAAGAATGAATTACTTAAGTATACATAATAAAATGAGCTTAAAGTATACTTTTTTTTTATAGGGTACCCACTGATGGTGCAGTATAGGTACTGCTGTTTACACGTTTGGTGTGAATGACCTGTTAGCTATTGATATGCCTGTGCAGTGTGATATTTAGTAATTCTGCTGTCCCATTTTTCTCTAGGTGGCCATTTTGGTTCCTTTCCGAAATCGCCATGAGCACCTTCCAATACTCTTCCGGCATCTGATCCCGGCGCTGCAGAGACAGAGACTGCAGTTCGGCTTCTACGTCATTGAACAGGTCAGAAGAATAAACCAATAGTATCTGGATGCAGACTTTGCATCTGCAAGCTGAGACTGCATATCTCAGACTCGCAATGTCAGACATGATGCACTCAATGGAGCTAGTGACTTCACTGTGAGGGGTAGGGTTAGATGTGCACATTAAAAAGTTCACCTTGCAATTGCACCAGGTCCGCATCCAGAACCCTCTTGAAGAAACAGGTCAATACTGTTGATGTGGTGTGATAGTATGCTATTCTGAGCTCAAACACCCTTTCACATGGGGCTTCAGCGTCAACGCTTGACAGAGGGCGTGTCTGATGCGATCGTCATAGCAGCATCAGCCAATGAAATTAGTCAGCTATAGGCCACTGTCTGAGCTGGTGTGTTTGCATACAGCCAACTGATTGGCTGAAACTTCTGTCAGCACTTGAAAAGTTGAGCAAATCCCAATTTCTGCAGCAAGCAACGCCTCTGAAGCTGCGGCGAAGGATCCACAATGCCTGACGTCACCCATCCAAAGTGAATGGGAAGCATTGAAGCTGACTCCCCGTGTGGCATTATTTTATGGCATTCACAAATACTTGATTTTGATTGGTCAGTCATGACATTTCAAAGTATGCTACTTCAAGAGTTCACACTTGGATATTGCTTGAAAATTTAAGCAGGTTTGGCTTGATGTCCTGAGAGCTGCCCTGAGCTCTGAGATAATTGAGCCCAGGGCTCCCGCCTGGTTGATAAGCATGTAAGGGGGTGCAAGATCAGGTATTTCTCAAAAGATCCCGCTGCTAACAAAGGAAAAGGGTAGATGGGGTGGATGGGAGGGATTCTTCAAAAAATTAACTTAAGGGAGTAATGCTAGACAGCTGGAGCGAATGACACTTGTGAAAGAAACTTGAGATCTGAAAAAGTGTACACAGCAGCCTCTGATGGATTCTCGAAAACAAAAACTGCAAAAAACATACCCCTTTGGATGAATTTCGTGCTCTACAGAAATGTATACAGGGGTCATGTCATTTCATCCGCTTATCTGGGGCCGGGTCGCGGGGGCAGCAGTCTAAGGAGAGAACTCCAGACTTCCCTCTCCCCAGACACTTCCTCCAGCTCCTCCGGGGGGATCCCAAGGCGTTCCAAGGCCAGCAGAGAGACATAGGCCCCGTTTACACTAATGCGTTTTTGTTTTAAAACGCATAAGTTTTGCTACAGTTACGCCATCCGTCCACACTACGCCGGAGTTCTCGAGCGCCGAAAACGGAGCGTTTTGGAAACGCTGGACAGGCCTTTTTCATTCTGAATCGCTGCTGCTCCGTCTCAGTGTGGATGAGGAAAAACGGAGACATCTGAAAAAGGAGGCGGGACTGCTGAGATTCGCTACCTGATTGGGGCATTTTTTTGTCATTGCGTATCCTTCCCTTATTCATCAAGCCCCTGTCACATGACTATAACACATGGCTTTAACGCTACCGGAAGACAGTACCATAAACAACAACATGGACAAAGAAATAGGAGCGTTGTTTGCACTATTGTCTGTTTTAGTCACCGTTGTGTAGTTATTCATTTGTTTCGTTTAGTAACAACTCGACCTCGACGTCTGTCCACAAAAAAACCTCTCTTGCTTTCTTTGCCATCGCGTTTAATGTTCAACTGGCGTTTGTTGATCAACAATAACCAAATGCCGAGCGAGATGCATGCTTCCTGTTTATACTAGAACGCGCATGCCCAGAGTGCGCGGATGGTCACGTGATATACGTTTTTGGTGGCGTAGTGTGGACAGAGATAAGTTCAAAGACGCTAGTGGGACATGTCCCTCCAGGTGGGACATGCCTGGAACACCCCCCTAGGTAGGCGTCCTGGAGGCATCCGAAACAGATACCCGAGCCACTTTTGACTTCTCTCGATGTGGAGGAGCAGCGGCTCTACTCCAAGCTCCTCACAGGTGACAGCTCCTCACCCTATCTATAAGGGGGCGCCCTGCCACCCTGCGAAGCACCCTCATTTCGGCCGCTTGTATTCGAGATCTTGTCCTTTCGATCATGACTCAAAGCTCATATATATATATATACAGAGGTATGTATCCATAATGAGCCTGGATTGCTTAGTTCTGTGGCAAGTAGCTCCGTAATAAGCTGATAATGTAGGTGGTTATTTTCCGTAGATGTTAATAAATCTGTTGGTTTCATTCTGTGAAATCAACTGCCTAGATGTATATCACTTACATAACATTTACACAATCAAACTATATTTCCCCAGAAAACATACGGGTGTGGTTTTACAGTCAGTGTGACAGGAACGGCTTAAAGGAATTATTTGTGCTCAGATCTTCTGAATATGTTACTGCATGTGTCCAATGTCATGAACAGAACTGAAGTGGTGAAACGGCAGTGGTCAGAGTAAAACTGAAGGACAGGAAGTTGAACTGGTTTGTGTGTCCACAGGCAGGAAATGAACCCTTCAACCGTGCCATGCTGTTTAATGTCGGATTCAAAGAGGCCATGAAGGACTTGAACTGGGATTGCGTGATATTCCACGATGTGGACCACATTCTGGAAAATGACCGCAACTATTACGGATGTGGTGAAATGCCCAGACATTTTGCGGTCAAACTCAACAAGTACTCTTACATGTAAGTCTGTATTACAGTTTATGATTTTGAAAAACAATTTTTTTCAGGCAGATTTATGACTTTATATTAAGTGGCCTTATCTACTTTGTACCTATAAATTATTAATTAGGTACAATGATTAAAATCAATTGGTTTAAAAACACTTGGGGGTGAGTCAACTTTGTACTTACTGTTTAATGTAAGTACCCAGTAGTTAAAGGGGTAGATCACCCAAAACTGAAATTCAGTCATCATTTATTCCCCTGTTACTTGTCACAAACCTGTTTGAGTTTCTTTTCTCTGTTAAACGCAAAAGATGTTTTGAAAAATGTTGAAAACCTGTAACCATTGATAACCATAGTATTTAGCTTTTCCTACTATTGAAGTCAGTGGATACAGGCATTTACCAGTCTTCAAACATCTTCTTTTGTGTTCAACAGAAGAAAGAAACTCATAAAGGTTTAAAACAAGTGTAAATGATGACAAAATAATAATAAATGATACAAATACAATAAATACACTGTACTTAGTGTTTAATGTAAGTACCTAGACATTGAATAGTTCACTCAAAACATTGACTTCCACAGTATTATGCTTTTCCTACTATTGAAGTCAGTGGATACAGGCATTTACCAGTCTTCAAAACATCTTCTTTTGTGTTCAACAGAAGAAAGAAACTCATAAAGGTTTAAAAAAAAAAGTGTAAATGATGACAAAAAATAATTATAAATAATAAATGATATGAATACAATAAATACACTGTACTTACTGTTTAATGTAAGTACCTAGACATTGAATAGTTCACTCAAAACATTGACTTCCACAGTATTATGCTTTTCCTACTATTGAAGTCAATAGTTACAGGTTTTCAGCATTCTTCAAAACATCTCTTTTTGTGTTCAACAGAAGAAAGAAACCCAAAGGTTTGAAACAAGTGTAAATGATGCCAAAGTATTTTTTGGGGGGGGGTAATCATCCCTTTGAGAATTGGTTCATTTTAATCTTTGGGTGAACTATACCTTTACATTTACCATGACCTGACCAGCTTCACACCTCTATATTATTGTGCTAAACAATATGAATACAAAAAATACACTGTACTTATTGTTTAATGTATCTAGCAGTTAAAGGGAAAATTCACCCAAATCTGACAATTCTGTCATCATTTATTCTCTTTTTACTTGTCACAAACCTGTTTGGGTTTCTTTTCTCTGTTGAACGCAAAATAAGATGTTGTGAAAAATGTTGAAAACCTGTAACCATTGACTCTCATGGAATTTTTTCTTTTCCTACTATGGAAGTCAATGGTTACAGGTTTTCAGCATTCTTCAAAACATCTTTTTTGTGTGTTCGGCAGAGGAAAGAAACTCATAAAGGTTTGAAACAAGTGTAAATGATGACAAAATAATTATTTGAGGGTAATAATCCCTTAAAGACTGGGTTAACTTTCATTTTTGGGTGAACTATACATTTAAACCTACTATGACCATAACCTGATCAGCATCTCACATCACTATTATTATGCAAAATATTATCGATACAATAAATACATTGTACTTATGGTTTAATGTAAGTACCTAGTAGTTAAAGGCACAGTTCACCCATAACGGACAATTCTGTCATCATTTACTCTCCTATACTTGTCACATTACTCCTGTACCTGCTTAAGTTTCTTTGCTCTGTTGAACACAAGCATGTTTTAAAAAACCTGTAACCATTGTCTCCCATAGTATTTAGCTTTTCCAACTATTGAAGTCAATGGTTACAGGCTTTTATCAGTCTTCAAAACATATTTTGTGTTCAACAGAAGAAAGAAAATCATAAAGGTTTGAAACAAGTGTAAATGACATAATAAGAATAGTAATAATAATAATAAAAATAATAATAAATGATATGAATACAATAAATACACTGTACTTATTGTTAAATGTAAGTACCTAGTAGTAACCCAAAACAGTTCACCCAAAACAGATAATTCTGTCATCATTTACTCTCTTATTACTTGTCACATTAGTCCTGTACCTGCTTAAGTTTCATTGCTCTGTTAAACACAAAAGATGTTTTAAAAAACCTGTAACCATTGTCTCCCATAGTATTTAGCAATTCTATGGAAGTCAGTGGTTACAGGTTTTCAGCATTATTCAAAACATCTTGTTTTGTGAAAGAAAGAAAGAAAGAAGAAAGAAACCCATAACGGTTTGAAACAAGTGTAAATGATGACAAAATAATCATTTGAGGGTGATTATCTCTTTAAGAATTATTATTTAATTTTCTATACTATAAATCTACCATTAAACCAACCATCACAATACCTTGACCAGCATCCCAGCTCAATATTATTGTACTAAACGGTATAAATACAATCAATACACTGTACTCATTGTTTTATGTAAGTCCTCTGTAGTTAAAGGGGTAGTTCACCCAAAACTGACAATTCTATCATCATTTATTCTCTTTTTACTTGTCACAAACCTGTTTGAGTTTCATTTCTCTGTTTAACACGAAAAAACATGTTTGAAAAACCTGTAACCATTGACTTCCATAGTATTATGCTTTTCCTACTATTGAAGTCAATGGTTACATTGTTTTCAGCATTCTTCAAAGCATCACCTTTTGTGTTCAACAGAAGAAAGAAACTCATAAAGGTTTGAGACCTCACGATGTTAAGCAAATCATTTTTTGGGGTGCACTATCCCTTTAAGCTCACTTATTATGAAGTATTAAGGGACTTATGTGTTGTTGTGAATCAAGACCTCGCTGAAGGCCTCTCTCTGACCACACAGGCTTCCATATGAGGAGTTTTTTGGTGGAGTGAGCGGACTCACCGTCAAGCAATTCAAAAGGATAAATGGCTTTCCCAATGCATTCTGGGGCTGGGGAGGAGAAGACGATGACCTTTGGAACAGGTATGTGGATCTGTAGAGCAATGCGTAGAGTTTTGCAACACTGTGAAGTTATGATCCACCGAGAGAGACACTCCCTACAAAGTGGTCTAGCAGGAAATGTAGTGCAAATTTGCTAGTGATGCTTCCTGGACTAGACTATTTGTGTTCTACATACATCTATCATACCTACTATAATAGAATTAAGACTCAGCCCAGCCTGTTCTCACGAGAAAACGTAAGTATTTTACGTTTTGCCAGTTTAGTGTTTAATTCCGTTCGGAGTTCAGTCGTACAAAATTGTACGATTTTAAAAAGGAGGCGTGGCACCTAACCCCACCCCTTAACCCAACCGTCATTGGGGGATGAGCAAATCGTACGAAAATGTACAAATTAGATCGTACGAATTTGTACGAATTGATAAAAAAGTTACGAATTGTTGCTCAATCATACGTGACCTAAATAAAAACTTATCTTGCGCTCAACAGAAGAGAGAGATCGTTTTACCTAAAAAATCTGATTTTCCTCTCTGTTTACTAACACTCAAGTGCTTGTAAACTCCGAGGCGTCATTGTAAAGTGAAAGTCAACTTGTCGCTTTTAAAACAATGAGTTTATTGATTTTTTTAAGTAAAGTAACTAATTGCTTTTTACAGTGTACATTTAGAAAAAATAATGTTTAGAATTTTATCTATGGGGTTTGTGGTATGCTTTAAAGGGCCATGAAACCCCCTCGTTTCAGCAGGGTGTTTTCACACCTCTACTTTGGAAAAAGTCAGAAAAGTGGGCGTGTCCAGCCCTGTTTAGGGGGGAGTGTCGGAGGAACTAAAGTGGGATGGTGTGGGAGTGTCTATTTGGGCACGCGCGAGTTTCAGTCAAAATACTCACACACAGGAGAAAGTGATGGTGTTTAACCTACATGGACATCTGTAGTTGAATTATTTGCCAAATTATAAAATGTTGGACTTTAACTGCAGTTTGGCTCTTTCATTCAGGGAATTCATTCATGCCCCTCGCGACAAACGCGATATTTGATTCGAGGATCTGCTCTAAGCGTGTATTTTTCATGCAATGTTTGATACCGCACGGCGAATGAGAGAAAAAAAAAACTGCATTTCCCGGAAACTTAGATGCACGTGGCAGGTAGTGTCAGAAAGCCGCGTGTGTTATTCCGGTCACAAAATGCGGTGCTAACATGTTTGCACTCAGTGCAATAGTTAACTTAATTCGATACAAACAAACTGAATAAACAAAGAGCACTGGTCGCTCACTTACCAAATCTGTAGAGACAGGACAATCACCAGCAACTAGAGCCGCGTCTTTATTAAGAGGAGACTACAAGCGAATCCGTATCTCAGTGTTTGCAGATGAGAACAGCTCTCAGATAAACAATGTTCCTCCTTAGACACGTAAGTTATTGTTGTCGAGCGTCGCGTACACTGTTAATCCACACGTGACTCAGAGCTCTCACAGAGAGAAAATGAAAACGAAACTTAACTACAGCAAACTATAAAAGCAACACTTCACGCTTGTTTTGCCAACACAATGTGGCGTCTCTGTGGCGTAAACACAGTGACAATAATGAATATTAATGAAGTTGCACAATAGAGCGCGCTGATTGGTTTGAACCAAGCCTTACTCATGCATTAATGCAGCAGGCTGTAAGACGTAATAAGACTCACTCTGGCACAGACGTCCAGTCTGCACGCTGGAATACACGCTATTATGTCATGACCGTGACGCAGCTTCAAAAATTCGTTTCAAACAGGAAGTACGAATTTGCTTGAAATAACGCAAAAACAACCAATTTACACTTGTTAGTGAAATATAGGTGTCCTAATAGTGTTTTTAGCAGTGTGGGACACATATACGACTGTCAACAGCTCAAAACATGTGTTTTGGTGTTTCGTGACCCTTTAAGTAAAAATTATTGAAACAGAAACTATAGAAACCCTTTTGTTTTGTTTTTTCAATTAATTCAATATAAAACTGTATTTTGAATGAACGACACAGTAGTTTCACTTTTTTTTTCAGTGTAGTTGACCGTAGGGATGCAACATTTAACCGGTTTTACTATTAACCACGATTTAATTCGTCACGTTTAATTAATCGTAGAGGGTTCTCCACACCTTGTTTCTGCAAGGAACAAAACTGCAGCAACTAAACAAAGTTATGCCTAATAACCACGCACACTGGACTAACTATGACTGAGGATATTAACTAAGGCAAGCTTATTCAAGTTTGTTGTTTCCAATGGAGGGACGCGCACGCAACGCAACACGCTCACAATTTTCAGGTTGAGATGACAGGGGACTTTTGTGACAGCGGGAATTGCAAACAGCTGAAGTTTGAGGAAGAAGCATTGGAAAGTACACAGATTTGCAAACCCACTTAAAGTTACAAATAATGTCGCTGATGAGAGCAATCATGTGGCAAATGCCAGCCAAGATCAACCAAGTGTTTTCGGAGGGAGTGCTGAAAGACTCAAGCCTGTTTCACAACACAACCGTGAGCAGAGCGTGTTTTTTTGGTGTCCATGTTAACAGATAAGAGCTTTCATACTGCACACACAAGCAGTGCATCAGAACGAGGTGTGAGCGCCGTTGAAGCAGCAGGGGTGCGATAGTTTTGCCGCTGTGTCTTTTTTTGCTGGTGCATTGATAATGACCACAAACACATTGAATGAGCAATTTTATCCAATAAATGCATCGATAACATCCACTTATTTTTATATATTCAATTAAATGAACTTAAACGATTAGAACGGCAACAAATATTTAGTTGGACGCGAACTACAAAACAGAATTTAAAACTAATTTAAGCTAGTTATAAACTAGTGGGGTTTTAAAATCAATAAATGCAAATAATCGTGATAACCGTGATTATTTCTTAGACTATAATCGTACCACCAAAATTTATAATTGTTGCATCCCTAGTTGACACTTATGCGTGTTTTCCCAGAGTTCAATTTGCTGGATACAAGGTGAGCCGTCCTCATGGAGAGCTGGGCCGCTACATGTCCATCCCGCACCACCACCGAGGAGAAGTGCAGTTTCTGGGCAGGTACGCTATGCCTAAAACAGCCGTGATTAAAACTTACTGTAGATGAGATTTCATCAGCTGCTGGGCGTTCAACTGTGCTATTTTGTAATCTGCTATTATGTAAGGTGTTGCACTAAACGGAATTTCACACCAAAAACTGCCCACTGATTGTAAAATAAGACATTATTCATTGAGGAAATATCTGGGTTTGTCATCCCTACATACATTCTAATGCAAATTATTGAACTAAACTCAACAGTTAGCTTAAAGCAAGCTCTGATTCGTGAAAAAATTGGTTGCTAAACCATCCTCGGATAAATGGTTGCACCCACACTTATGAAATCCAAACGCAATGTGTTTCTATGTAAACTGATTGTGAAATCACAGTTAAAGACGATATTATTTGCCCTCCCTTGGAATTTTACTGTCTTCTTTAGCTTTTTAAAATGTATTTAATTAGGAATAGGAGGCATTGCACAGATCCACAATACTCAGCGATTTTCCATTTTTGACTCTGTCATTTTATTTTTATACATTTTTGTTTTACTTTTGTTTTTTTAAAATTCACCCCATTTTCTTTCTGTTTTATTTTTTTCTCTCTTTGACTCTCTGTAATGTAACTTTTTTAAATAAAATTTTATTTATTTATGTTTATTTATTTATTTATTTTTCTATAATTATATTCATTTTATTATATTTATGTATGTAAAATTATAAATATATATATATATATATATATATATATATATATATATATATATATATATATATATATATATATATGAGCAATATCACACTCATAGCAGTGCGATATGGCTGTAAATTGGCATTGGTGGGAGGCGTGCGTTGGCATCAGGCCGAGTGCCTTAGTGCCTCCACCAGTGCCGATATACAGCCATATCGCACTGCTACGAGTGTGATATTGCGTTTATACAACAGTTTGATGGCATAATTGTGTATATAAAAACAAAATCAAACCTGGAGAGTCTCAAAAACCCTTTTGCATGAGGAACTACTTTCTTCCGTGTTGGATTCAAATCATAATCTGACAGTTAAACAGTTGAGCGTGCGTCTTTTAAACTTAAGATCTGTAGTGTCTGCTTTTTTGCTGGCTGTATGTGGGCGGAGAAATACAGAAAGGGTAAAGAGGCTGTACGGGTGCTGATATTACTTAAATATATCACGGCTATCAGCCAATCAGATTCGAGAACCAGACCAAACTGTTGTATAAATATATATATATAGGGCAATATATAGGGCAACGCAGAAGGTCGCTTGTTCGAGCCTCCTCTGGGTCAGTTGGCGTTTCTGTGTGGAGTTTGCATGTTCTCCCTGCTGTCACGTGGGTTTCCTCTGGGTGCTCCGGTTTCCCCCACAGTCCAAAGACATGCGCTTATAGGTGAATTGGTTGGGCTAAATTGTCTCTGGTGTATGAGTGTGAATGAGTGTGTATGGGTGTGTCCCATAGATGAGTTGCAGCTGGAAGGGCATCCATTGCGTAAAAAATATGCAGTGGATGCCCTGTATATACAGTTGAAGTCAGAATTATTAGCCCACCTTTGAATTTATTTCATTTTTTTAAATATTTCCCAAATGATTTTTAACAGAGCATGGAAATTTTCACAGTATGTCTGATGATATTTTTTCTTCTGGAGAAAGTCTAATTTGTTTTATTTTGACTAGAATAAAAGCAGTTTTTAATTTTTTAAACACCATTTTAAGGACAAAATGTTTAGCCCTTTTAAGCTTTTTTTTTTTTTTCATAATGATTCCAAACGAATGTCCAATGTTATTGTCACTCCTGAAGTGGAAGTGATTTTAACAATAAACTTTATTTTCAGAAAACTGTTCAGCAATGCAAATAATGCATTTATCGTCAATTATGTTGTTCCACATAACTGACTTCAATGAGGAAAATATGTATGAACGAAATTATGTTATCGCAAGAAAATACCTTTTATAACATTATTAAATGGAAAAAATAATAGGCAAAAGTAGGCTAGCCTGTGTGCGGCAGCATTTTGTCACCGTGAATGAGTCGGACTATCTGGCTTCGGAATATAGAAAAACAAGTCTTTATTAGTTTTTGTTTTCTGGTGATTTTATTTTTTGTCATTTGAAATAAAAAATGAAAATCAAATCATTTTTGAATTTAGCTTTTCCGTTTTTCACCATGTTTTTTTTCGTATTATTTATTTTCATTTTAAAATCCAAAAAGAACGCATTGAATTTCAATTTTCATTTTTTATTTTTAATATCATTTTTGATATCATTTGTTTTTAAATATCTGTTTCTAAAATGAAAATCCAATTACCGAAAGATACACTGACCGTATATCTATGCCAATAAAAAGCAATAGCGTAGATGACATCTAATGTAAATATCTATGATTGTTGTTTAGCAGAGAAAGATTTCAAAGCATAATACACATACCTGAGCCTGACGTTTAGGTCTCACTTTTCTTGTCTTCTTTTTTCAGATACAAGTTACTCCGTAGGTCGAAGGAGAGGCAGAGTCTGGACGGCCTGAATAACTTGAATTACTCCCCTCTAGTGTCCCGGAGGAGTCTTTACACCAACGTGTCAGTGACGCTCAGTCGAGATCTGGCTCCTGTGGCCGATTACTGACAAAACACCACGGCAGAAGAGACACACGCCACAGCCTACAACAACAGTTGATGTTGCTTTATTTATATAGTTTCTTTTTATTTACTTTACTTTTTAGTTTGATTTTACTGAATATGGGGAATTCCACAGATCCTGAATACTCAGAGATTTTACATGTGTTTACTTTATTTTATTTATTTATTTCATTTGTTTTGTGAATTTAATAATTTTTTTCTCTCTTTTAGTTTTTTTCTTTGACACAAATTTTATTTTTATTTTATTTATTTTATTTTTAATGAATATGGAGAATTCCACAGATTGTCACTCAGAGATTTTCCATTTCTTGAACATTATTTATTTTATTTTTTATTTTATTTATTTGTTTGTGAATTCACCTCATTTTTTCTTTCTCTTTTAGTTTTTCTTTCTTTCACACTGTCTATAATGTAAGTCTTTTTCACTTTTTTACTTTTTATTTACTTTTTATTTTTACATTTTTTATTATTTTACTTTGAATTTACTTTTTATTTTTATATATTTTTTATTTTTTATGAATAGGTGGAATACCACAGATCCTCAGTACTCAGTAAAGAGATTTTACATTTATTGACCATGTTATTTTATTTTTATAAGTTGTTTCTTTTCTTTTTTTTTGGTGAATTCACCATTTTTTCTATCTCTTTGTCTTTAATTTGTCTCTCAATATCTATAATGTAATGTCTTTTTAATTTTACTTTATTCAATTGAATTTTATTTTGTTTTATTTTTTATTTTATTTTATTTTATTTGTAATTTTATTTTATTTAATTTTATTATTTTTTTATTATTATGAATAGGGGAATTCCACATATCCTCAATAATCCGTTTCTTGAGCTTGTTATTTTTATTTTTATTTTATTTGTTATTTTTTCTGTCTTTGACACTGTTTATAATGTAACGTGGCTCTGGATCAGATCCGTCATGTGGTGTGTCTTATAATCAGACTTCAAGAGGTGAAGTCGCATGTTTACAGCATGAATGAGAAAAGCTATTGAACAAGTTCATGACAATTATGCTAAACTACTTGAGAATAGCCATTGTAGGAGTTGAGGGCGCTGCCCTTGTCTCTGCCAGAAACAAACACAGCGGGTTCTGTGTGTTAGGATAGATAAAACAACAATTGCAGATTTTCATATTTATTAAATAGGCAGTAAGCAAGCATGCACTGAGACTTACAGTAGATGCTACTAACATTGTGTGTGAGTATTCGCTTATGAAATGTGGAAGCAAACACGCTCTTGGTCGGTTTAGTTGTGCAATTTAAAAACAGGCTCATATACTGGTGAACATCTCCCTCATATAAATGATGCTCTCTGTTTCATTTTAATTCTATTTTAAGGGATGGCTCACTAATAAATGTAAATAAAATCTCCCTTTAGGAGTTACTATTTTCTGTTGAACACAAAAGGAGATATTTTGAAAAAGGTTGGAAAGCTGTAACCATTGACTTCCATGGTATTTGTGTTCCCTACTATGGACATTTGCGTCATAGTTTTCATCATTCTTCAAAGTATCTTCTTTTGTGTACAAAAGAAGGTTTATAACCACCTGAGGGAGATTAAATAGTGAATAAATTTTAAGTTTTGAGTGAAACTATCCCTTTAACATGGACGTTTTTTTTAAAGGAGCACCCATATGAATAAAATACTATAGTAATTTACAGTAAAAAACTATAGTACTTTTGAACCATGCTATTATGAAGTACTTGAATGAATCTGTTGTGGAAATTCTACGGTTGCTATAGTAATGCAACAACATAAACAAATAACCCAATAGTTTTCTACAACTACAGGGTATGTTATACTACATAACACCATTACTATAGTACTATAGTACTATGTTACTATAGTAAAACTGAAGTATACTACAGTATTTATTACAGTGTATTAGTTCACTATTGTTAATACGACAGTATGCTTGAGCATTCATTAACAAAGTGTTGTAAATCACTAATAAAATACAGTATACACTTTACTGTAGTATGGTTCAAAACCACTCTAGTATTTATTCATGTGGGTATATCTTCATGTCCATGAATCACATTTTATTAGACAGGACAGATAAACATTGGACTAAACCAAACACTACACACGTCTGTATAGTAAATGCATTGATGTCTTTGGCTTATTTTACAATTTGACAAAATGCTAGTTTTTAGCCAAACTTTAATGCTTTATCCGTTAAAAGTCAACTTAGCAGAACACCAGCATATCAGAGCTAAAAGACAAAGCTGTATCCGAATTCGCCCACTACGCTCTCAAAATAGTGCATTACTTTTCTATTGCTGTACAGTTTTTTAAATTAAAATATTAATTACCCTGCTGAAAAGTCCAGCTTATTATGGTTGACTGGTTTTAGCTGGTTGACCAGTCTGATTTTAGAGGGGTTTTGGCCACTTCCAGGCTGGTTTCCAGCCATCTTAGCTGGTCAGGCTGGAAAGTGACCAGCTAAAACCATCTAAAAACAGCTTGACCAGCCTGGTTTTAGCTGGACATAGCTGGTTTTGGCTGGGCTCCCAGCCTTGCTTGGCTGGTCAAGCTGGCTTTAGCTGGTCATCTCCCAACCTGTCCGGCTAAAACTAGGCTGGAAACCAGCCTGGAAGTGGCCAAAAACCCTCTAAAACCAGGCTGGTCAACCAGCTAAAACCAGCCAACCATCCTAGGCTGGTATAAGCAGGATTTTTCAGCAGGGTAACTAAAGTAACGTTTGTATACATGCCAGAAATCAAAAGTGTCTCTTACTATTAGACAGTTTGTTTAGCTAAGTGTTTTCTTGCTAACAGGTTCTGACCAGGAATAATAAATTTAAACTTTCTGAGGTGATTTATCAGCTAAACACAAACAAAATATCTCCTGTGTTTGAAGTGCTCAGTTACTCACTCGTTTCCATTGAGGGGCATGAAAAACTTCAATGGAGTGCAGCCTGATAGTTTGCCCGCTGAATGAATTTCCAAATCTGACCACAAGATGGCATCTAAAGCATAATCTTATCAGTGTATAGTTTCACAATACATTATGACATTAATTAAAGTAACGTATGTAAGCGTGACCGAAATCAAAAGTGTGTAGTTACTAATAGACAGCTCGCTACGCTAATTGTTTACCTGCTAACAGGTTATGACCAGGAAGTGTAAAATCTAAACTTTCTGAGGTGATTTATCAACCAACAAAACACAAACAAAATGGCTCATGTGGACGAAGTGCTCAGATTCACTCACTCATTTCCAAAAGTGCACTATGTGAGGGAGCAGCCATTTCTAGTGGTCTCCCAAACCACAGTTTATGTTATAAAGTGAACTCAATCAATACCACAATGCACTGCAACAGTAGGCATACAACCCATGTTAGATACACACTCGCAAGCATCCCTTTCTTTGTTCCCTCTGGGGAACCCCAGCTGCCATTTTAAAGTGCGTTTCACTTCATCAAGTGAATCTGGTTAGCTTATGTGGACATACCCTCAATCAAAGTCAGTAGAGCGAGTCAGCTTTATATGTCCACTCCAGCACCTATATTTCCCAGAATGCAATGTGATTGTGACGTTAGAACAGTGTAGTTTCTAAGTGCTCAAGGGTTTAGGGCATTACATTTAAACCCATTCAGATACTCCTCAGAGGACACTTATGTAATATACTCAATGACACACATCCAAGTGAAGAACATAAAGGAAAGTTAGCAATTGTAGGGCATACAAAATTGCAGCCTGATAGTTTTTGCGCCAAATGAATTTCCGCATCTGACCACAAGATGGCATCTGAAGCGCAATCCTGTCATTTTCATTCGATTAAAGTTACGTTTGTACGCAAAAATCAAAAGTGTGTCATTACTAATAGACAGCTCGCTAAGGTAAGTGTTAAATGGCTAACAAGTTCTGACCAGGAAGTGTAAAATTGATACTATCTGACGCCATTTATCAATCAGCAAAACACAAACAAAATGGCTCCTGTGCACGAAGTGTTCAGAGTCACTCACTCATTTCCAATAGTGCACTATGCGAGGGAGCAGCCATTTCTAGTGGTCTCCAAAACCATAGTGGATTTTTTAAAGTGCACTCAGTCAATCCCTCAATCAAAGTCAAGGGAGTGAGTCTGTTTGCAATGCAATCCGATTGTGATGTCACAAGTGTAGTTTCTAACTGCTCGATGTAATGCTGTAATGTACTCAATGACACATTTGAAGTTAGCAATTAAAGGGCATAAAAAAATTGACAGTTTGCGCGCCGAATGAATTTCTACGTTTGACCACAAGATGGCATCTGAAGTGCACTCCTATCAGTGTAAAGTTTCAAAATAAAGTATGATTTAATTAATGATTAATGATTTAATTTAACGTGACAGAAATCAAAATTGTTTCATTACTGAAACAGCTAGCTAAGCTGAGTATTAAATTACTATCTGACCAGGAAAGGTAAAATCTAAGGCTGCGTTCGAAACCCCATACTTCCATACTATATAGTACGCTAAAATCAGTATGCAAGCCGAGTAGTATGTATAAATTCATCGAATTCGAAAATCAGTATGCGAGAAATACCCGAATGACTTACTACTTCTGGCGAGATTCTGGCGAGCATCCCATGATGCCCCACGAGAGAATTCATGAATGGGAGTAAAGCGACGCAATTGACGCAAGTAGGTAAAGTGAACATGACAAAATGTCGGATGTAGTACGTCCGAATTCCATTCATACTTTTTACATTCATACTGTATAGAACGTACTTTTCTAACAGCCGAGTAGTACGTTTAAATTCAAATGCAGTACCTACTGAGTAGTAGGCGGTTTCCGACGCAGTTTCATTCACTCCTTTCAGTGGACTATATTAGTGGGCTGAATAGTGAATGAGGGTATAGGAGGCGATTTCGGATACAGCAATAGACTAAAATCTAGCAACCATACACAAACCACCGCAATACCAGCAAAAGCTCTAAGTGGGACTTTTGGAAAATGAGTTGCAGGAAGTACAGCATAATCTTGGCTTGTTCTGCTGCCCATTTGAAACGCTGCTTTTCTGTGTGGTTTTGTGCTGACGGATGGGCTTTTACTGCGGTTGCCCTATAGATGTTGTGTGAGTGTTTTCCCGCCATTTTCCATTCTTGCATTGTGTGCTGCCACTCATAGCGAAAACAAGACGAGCGTGTGTTACATATATTAAAAAAATAACAATTTTTATTACAGCCAATAATTAACATTCTTTAATTGCGAGTGTTATTGCCGGTTCATCTCAAACATTTCACACAGTAGACCAAACGTGCACGCTTTGGGCCTCATTCATGAAACATAATTTGTATTGTATATGTATTGTCACATTTTTTCTGACAGCATTGAAAGGAACACCAGTCTTTTTTTTTTTTGGAAATATGTTAAATACAGCTCACGGAGAGTTAAAAAGCTGAGTTTTTCCATTGAGGAATCCATTCAGCCAAAATCCCCGTTTGGCGTGAGCATGTTTAGCTTAGCATAAATCACTGAATCGCATTGAAAAATAAAACGACTAGATGGAGCTGTAAAATTAGCCTGTTTCCTAAAAAGTCGAGTGTTCCCTGTGCAAATCTTCTAAATATGATGACTGAAGACTGAATTTCTGCTATTAGTTATGAAAACATTATTGTCGGTTAACATTATAGTGATAATAAGCTGTTCCATTTAAACGAATAGGTCAAAGAATAAATAATTTTTACCCTGTACACTGTTATATCATTTAAAATATTTGATTTAAGCATTTTTTATAATAATGTACATTCCAATATAGTACAAAAAACAAACTGTATAAACATATCGAGCCAACTATCAATCAAAATAATATGTTTAATATATGCTAATTTTTAAAATAATAAATATCAAATTAATAGTACAGTATCATACTAGTACAGGTCAGGATAAGTGTTGTGCCTTTTTTTACAGTGACTGTGGAACGTTACTAATTTCAAGTTTCTTAAAACATTCAAGTATTTTCATAAATACAACATGCCTATTTTTTACATGTAGAAAAGAGCGTTTTAAACTTGACTCCGAAGTTGTGTCCACCGAAGTGTTTTTTATTTTTTATTTAAGATTAGCATTTGTTCCCCATCTAGGGAACTTCAACACTGCGTCTACCCAGAACGCTAGGGGAACACCTAGCATTCTGGTTAGACGCAATGTCTCGTTCCCTCTCGGGGAACTATGGTTACATACGTAACCCGAGACGTTTTTACGAAGCCTCTAAAGTGACAAGCAAAAAAAAAGACTTTTGTGTGCGCACGTTATATCATGTCATGCGCATGCGATACTAACCCCACAATGTTATAAAATGTTAATATTAGGTTAGACTCAGGTCATGACGTCAGGTGATCAAAATTCTATGTGTAGCCAGCGTCTAAAGACAATGTTAGTTTAATGTCCAATAATGACGCCAAATGGCGTCGATATTTGGTTGGTTTAAAAGTGATTTAAGGTTTGTTCAAAAGGGACCAAAATGACAAGCCCACATCTTAAACCAACGTCATATTGACGTCCAATACTGACATTTATTAGTCAGGTATGACAATCTAACATCTGATAGACGTCATATTGGTAATGTCCACACAACGTTAAGCTGTAATATCACTAAACATTGATATTTGGTTGATATTAGGTTGGTTTTAGGTTGGACATTGATGTCTGTCTGATGTTAGGTTCTGACGTCAACCCGATTTCCATTTCCAAACAAAATGTCAAAACAAATGGAAATCTGCCTCTGTTTTCATATCAAAATTAAAGAGGACGAGGGCAAAATTAAGAGGAGTCGATAATTTAGTAGTGTACAGTTCATGAGCTAATCGCAAAACTTTTAGGGGGGCTAAAATAACCCCCAGGATGTTTTATAATTTTTCCTGAACATTACAGTGAAACATCATTCAGTTGACTTGTCGCGATCTTCGAAAAACTCTCATGAGATCTTCGGTCGTCAGGGGGCCGGGAAGGTGCAAGTTAAACAAAAATGCACCACTTACAACAAATTAAGATGCAAGCTATAAAACACATTTGGTATACAGCTGAAGGGGAAGCGAATACACAAAATTAGGGACACCTAATCAGCAAAACAAGTGAGTATACCAAGGATATATTTTTGATTCAATCAATTATTAATCCTCAGACGTCCTAATACCCAAACAGCTCGCGGAAAAAAGTAAGCCTACGGAGCATACGTGCGCATAACCCGACTATGCCACTGACGCACACAATACGTATGTATCCCATGCACACAATATGGAATCATGCGTGCATGTAAATGTCTTCATTATTATTATTTTTTGCACATGCCACTTTAGAACCTCCATAGTTTTCCGTTGTTAACGCTGAGCGCTCAACGTTTTTACAGCCATTGCAAGAGCAGCGCACATCAGTGTCAATTTTTAGCTAGCTGTCCAATCACAGTGGACAAGGGGCGGGACAATACCATGCAAATATCAACAGATAATCTGCTATAGGCTTGTAATGGTGCAGCGGGCATACCTGTATCATAGCAACCGACTGAAAAAAAAATGCTGTGCTGCAAAAATGCTCACACCAGAGCGTTTTTTTGGCGTTTCTGTACCGTAAAAATAAATGCTTCGGTGGACACACAACTTAATACAAATAACCGATTTAACCACTTACACAGAAATTCACTCTTCTGTTGTTCGATAAGGCTCCTAATCAATCATTTATGAAGCATAAATGAGGCCCTTAGCTTTTCTTTCTACCATTACAGCACATGATCATCGCACGTCTTTATGTGCATTAGAGACTCTATAAATGTGTTTGTGTGCGTTCATCAAACCAGAGGCTGGTCCTCATATTTATTCATCCTTTTATGAACACATTTGTTTGTTTTTGAACAGTTTTTTTTCACAATTTCTTATTTCCTTATCTTATTTTAAAGTGGAGGGAAACAGATCAAGTACGATAACTGTGATGCAAAAGCAAGCACTGAAATCTGTTTGTCCTCATGTATATCCAGTGTGAGGCCGATGTTGGGAAGTTTGTGTTTCGTATGACGACACGAGAGAGCGGGACGTTACAGAGACCCTGCTCAGTGCGCACACAATTCACTGATATAACCAATGGTGCTCGTCTCACGTAAAAAAACACTGTTCTTCTGGCAGAAAATGATACGGGACAGAAACTACTTACACTCTTCCTGATTGTCATGTAGCAGTGAATGGTGTTGGGCAGGATGTGCGCTGAGTGGCTCCTCTATAACGCTTGGTTCTCTCTGTGTTTGACGCTCGTGGAGTTTTTGTGCCAATGTTTGGGGTCTTTTTCTATTAATCTCGTATAGCAGTGAACAGATGATACACAGCGTCCAAACCTGCTGCCGTTTAATGTAATTCCAATGCAATCTCACGGCATTTCGTATTTTTTTGATTTAGTGGCTAATTCGTATGAAATTATACGATCTAATTCGTACAATTTAGTACGATTTGCTCATCACTAGGGCCAGACGGAATCTGCGGACGTTTTTTGCTATTTCTGCTGAGAATTTTGGTAAAACTCTGCGGATTTCTGCGGAATTATTTTGTGGGTATCCAGCGGAGTATCATAACTAAAACCTTAATATATTAAATAAAAAGTAATAAAGTACTGAATAAAAACTGAATAAATTCAGATTTACACATTTACTCAAGTAAATAAACAGAATTAATAATGGGCTAAAATCTGCAGAAATCTGCGCGCGCAGATTCCGTGTGGGCCTACTCATCACCCAGTGACGGTTGGGTTTAGGGGCGGGGGGGGGGGGGGGGGGGGGTTGGGGGGGGGGGTTGGTGGTGCCACGCCTCCTTTTTAAAATCTTACATTTTCATACGACTCAACTCATACAAATTCAAACAAATTAGCCACTAAACTGACAAAACGTAAAATACTTACGTTTCCTCTTGAGATCAGACTGATAATTCCAACGTGAAGCCACCGATTTAAATATCAAATGACAAAAAAAAAGGCAATTTACATGGAAAATAAAGTATTTGGATATATTTTTTAAGAAAATCAGTTTAAAAGTTGATGTTAACGCTTAAAGTTGGTTTTGTTTATAAACTATAAACGATATCTCATACCTATACGAAGTGTTTTCATTTAGTGGCTAATTTGTATGATCTTATTCGTACAATTTAGTAGAATTTACCCAATGACTGTTGAGTTTAGGGGTGTGGTTTGATGCCACGCCTTCCTTTAAAAAAACATTTTCATAGGACTAAATTCTTACAAATTAGCCAGAAAACTGACTAAATGTACAATTTTTGTTTCCTCATAAAATGTTTTTTTTTGTTTTTTTTTCGTTGGAATAAATCCAGGCCTTATCAAACAGGAATTCTGTACAAATCAACTTACATTTTCAGTTGTACAGGACTGTTTTTGTTGTTGTTTGTTGGGGGGGTTGGTTGGTTGGTTGATTGTTTTTTTAAACGTGATGTCTATTTCTGTCAGTTCATTTTAAAGGGTCATTTTGTTTTGTTTTGCTTTGTTTTTATACAGAATTCATATCGTATTTAATTCAATGAGATCAATTATTGACAGAATTTTATTTCTATCAATTAAATCTTGAGCATTTCATTTATTTCATGTACAGAATTCCTGTTTGATTACTTGGTTCTAAATTTGTAAAGTGATGTGCAAAAATAAATAGTGAAGACTTTTGCTTGCACATGTGATACGTATTATGTATGTCTGTCAGTGTTGGGAGTAACACATTACAAGTAACGTGAGTTACGTAATAATAATAACTAAGTAACGAGAAAAGTAACACATTACTTTTAAAACATAAGTAATAATATTTGAGTTACTTTTTAGTTTAGTTAATAAGCTTTTCCAAAATAAATAGCTGAATTAAAATTAGTTACAATGGATCCCAAAGTCAATGAGAGAATGTGTTCGTTATTCTGAACGCACTACATTTCACAATTTACATGGAAAATAAAGTATTTGGATATATTTTTTAAGAAAATCTGTTAAAATGTAGATGTTAACAAATTCGTACAAAATAGCCACTAAACTGACAAAACGTAAAATACGTTTCCTCGTCAGATCAGGCTTGTATTTTTTGTTTTTTATATTTTGTCGATTTAAATCTAGCCTAGCATTGTTTAATTTACATTTTAAAAGAAGATGCAGTAGTGAGGGTCGTGTGTGTGTATAGCAAGTGTGTGTGCGGACCCCATCATTGGCACGCTCCAGTCCACTCAATCACCCATTCTGCTCCAGTTGAAATGACAGGGAAAAGCATCCCTTGAGCAACTGGCTGCCTTAAAACCTATTAATTTATTCAATATAATCGCGTTTTTATTTTTATAAGCAATATATTTAAACATGTTAATGCGTTTATTCACTTGTGCGCATTGTGTAGTGTGTTTTGAAAAAAATAACATGTCATGTAAAGGATTTTCTGCATCCCTTTAGTCAGATGATGATTGGTGCCATTGACCTCTTTGTGAAAGCCATGAGCTGTCTTTATTCACTCCAACATTTGTTTTTTATCATAACAGGCCTTAAATACTGTTTTAGTTGTTGTGATGTTAAAGATGCTCCTCTGACATCATGATGTTTATGTCTTAGTAGATGTTTTGTTGGCCAAACACAGTTTTCCCTCAGAAACGCAAACCTCAAAACTCACGCAGCATTATCTGTAGGTTATCTGGAATGTGGAGGAAATAAATGCTGTGGTCGTCAATAAGGAGATCAGCAGCTCTCCTTGAAGTAAAGCCATCTGCCACTTGTACAACACACATCTCGGCCTTAGTGTTTGTGTATCGACATATCTTTGAGTATAGACACACTTTCTATGATGTGCGATCTTTTGTTTTCTATTATCATTGTTGAAATGACTGAAGTACACCAATAAAATTACGTTTAAGCAATATCTTTTGTAGTCTTGAGTGTGTTATTTGATACATTTCTAAAAAAAAAAGAAACGTATTTTTTATTTATTTGATACGTCTTCCTTGATTGATGAGATTAATACATGGATGACTAATAATTTCTTAAAGTTAAATGCCAGTAAAACCGAAGCCCTTTTGGTTGGCTCAAAATCTGTTTTATCCAAAGCTCAATCTTTTACCCTGTTTGTTGATAACTCCCCAGTCAATTTCTCAACCCACGTGAAAAGTCTTGGGGTTATACTGGAAGGCATGCTCTCATTTAGTTCTCAAATTAGTAATATCTTGGATCCAACTTTTGTTGTTTCAATAGGAAGAGGCTCATTTAACAAATCAAACTTATTGGGAATTTCACAAGAAAAACAATGGTGTGCTTGGTTTTAACGTATTCTTTCATGAGATATTTAGAAGTTTCTGAGCACTTATAAAATGTGTTCAATGTGCTGCCAATTGTGTAGGAGTGTCAATGCAACCCTCTTCTCCCACTCTTCACACACTGATAACAACACAATTCCAATCAAAATAATTGTGTCTTATTCCCCCTCAAAGTTAGCAAGCAACGACTTAGTTCAGGGAAAAAAAAAAAAAGCTCAGTTCCCTGATCTCAACCCAATTGAGAACTTGTGGGGTGATATTAAATGTAGTTTTAGATTTATATTGAGGAGCACACCAGGGAAAAAGTGAATAAACTTAAATCTTACTAAGATTCAAGACGTGAAATCATTAATGACCTTAGGATATTTTTGGCTTACAGTGGAATATCAAAGTTTGTTGTGACCTGTTTTTAAGTCCCAAGCTTCCCCTGTGCTAACAACGCAATAATATTTATATCACACCGTTGGCATCATTTCCTTTTCTCAATTTTAGATTTGCAGTTGACTGTGAGTGTGTTTGAGGGGGTATAACATTTTTTAAACATTTTCCGCCCACATCAGAGGATCTTCAGTGCGATAAATATGTGGTACAAGTGTTGGTGGTTTTAAAGAAGAAACCTATTTGAGGCAGGGGAAAAAAGTTGTCACAAGTTTCTTCTGAACATCCTACACTGTAAAAATTATATCCATAAATGAGCAGCATTTTGTGATTCATGTCTTGTTCTTATTTATTTATGCTTTCGAGTAGCATTATGGGAGATTGATCTTTCTTCCAACATTTAAAAAAAAAAAGACTTTTATTAACATTTTTATTAAGTCAAAGCGGGGGTGCTCAAACTTGGTCCTGGAAGGCCAGTGTTCTGCAGAGTTTAGCTCCAACTTGCTTCAACATATCAGGAAGCTCCTAATATGCCTATTAAGACCTTGATTAGCATGTTCAGTAGTGGTCAATAGAGTGGAGGAACTATGACATCAATTTGTAACCCAAGCAAGTTAGCATTTTAGCAGTATGGGTTCCCTCGACCCAAAGTCAATATGTTTTTTTTAGATGGGTGGCATGGTGGCCCAGTGGTTAGTATGTTGCCTTACAGGAAGAACGTCACTGTTTCTATTCCTTACCAAGCCAGCTGACATTTCTGTGCAGAGTTTACACATTCTCTTCTTGCTTATGTGGGTTTCCCCTGGTTCCTCAGTATCTCCCACCGTTCAAAAACATGCAACTTAAGTTTTTTGACTAATCCAAATCGGCACCAGACATGCTCTTAGTAAGTAGTTATCCCTTAAGAGCAATCACTATGTTCATTAGCTACTACAGCAGGGGAATTCTCGAGATCTACCTGAGCTCAAACTCTCGCCTTGCAAACGGGAGGGAGCCCCGGGCTCGAGGATCTTATGAGCTCAGGGCTCTCTCCTGGGACAGCATGCCAAACAACCTTTATAATCAATCATCAGCTAAGTGTGAACTCTTGAAATGTCAACAAAAGTCACTCTGTTAAACTGTAGAGTTGAATTTTCAACATCAAAAGTCGACAGAGCGGAGATCAAGATCCCATAGTGCGATTTACAGCCGTAAATAAATCGTAAACACTTGTGAATCACCAAATACTGTTAAGTTAACTGATATATTTTACAGCGACCGTCATTAATTGTGACTGTAAAAGAACAGCACTGTAAATATTTAGATTTTGTGCTACCATTTTATCTTCAAAACGCACCGAAGACTCTGTTCAGCATGTCCTGATATTCCAGCTCTATCTGCCTTATAATAAGATGCTACACTGACACAGAGACTGTGGCCTCCTTTGAGTCGTCCCCTATAAATAACGCTCTCCATTTGAACAGCATTCAGTGCTCATCTGCTTCTTTTCACCAGACAGCTGGAGAGAATAGAGGAGCTGCACGAACACAAAGATCAGGATTGTGTTGAACAGGAAACTGTTTCACATAGCATGAATGACAGCTCTGAATAAAACCCTTCAGTCCAACACAGAGACGCCAATGAAACAGCTCTTTTAAAGCTTGATTAGAGGTGAATGTGTGTGCATTTATTATATACAGGTATAATTTTTATTTAAATGGCCATGGAACCCCCCTGTTTCAGCAGGGTGTTTTCACACCTCTAGTTTGGAAAAAGGAAAAGTGGGTGTGTCACAGGCTGATTTATACTTCTGCGTCAAACGCCGGCGTATGCTACGGCGCTAACGCATAGCCCTACGCCGACGTGCACCTCTCAAAAAACGTAACTACACGTCGCAACGACGCATAGCGCAAGCTCTGTGATTGGTCGGCTTGTTAGACTTGATGAGTCTGGGTGGGACCGAGAGCCGCGTGAATGCTGCGAGCCTGATGGAGCGATTGTTTACAAGAGTGGAGTCCCGTGAAGGAGCTCCGGATGGAAAGTTTTGTTTTGTGTTTACCTCATAGTTAAAGTTGTTGCACGTCCGCTGGTTCCTGCCTCAAAATGAGCGAGTTTGAACCACTTGTACATCCCGGAAGTGTTCAGGAAAAGCAAAACAGCAGCGAAGAAACTCGACACAGAGGAACATTTACATCTCACTGCCAACTAGCGTTTCGGAAGTGTTAATGCAGACCAACAGAGACAGCGCGCAGAAGTATAAATGCACAGCTACGTTGCATGCGCCGTGGGTTACGCCGGTCACTTGACGCAGAAGTATAAACCAGGCTTTACACAGATACACAGGGTAAGTCAGAAAGCCGTGTGTGTAGACTATCCTGTACACTATCCTGTCACAATGTGTCGAAAATTCAACATGGCGGTCGATAATAGTTTGATTGCGGTGTCTACATGTTTACACTCGGACAGCAGCATTTACAGCAGATCTTTCAGCTCATAATATTGTAGTGATATTAACGTACTGTAAGCTAAGTAACTTAGAAACCATTTTAACTAAGGTCTGTTTAAACACTAAAAGAGTACTGCTGACAATACAAGCTAACTTTGCCATCTGAATAAACAAACAAAGACACAAAGACACTGATCGCTTTCTTACCAAATCTGTAAAGACAGGACAATCAACACTAGCTGTTGCCACGTTTTTCTTAAAAGGAGACAAGCAGCAAATCCAAATTTTACCATTTCCAGATGAGAAAAGCTCTTGAGTAAAAAATGTTCTGTACAAACATGTTTCCGCTGCGTGTTGCGTGCATTGTATTCCATACGTGAGTCCAGCTGCGCTCTCATAGCGGGAAAATGAAAACAAACCTTAGTTGCAGCACATTTATAAACACTACAATGACCCGTATCTCCAAACAATTCTTCTTCTCCCACTTGTTTTAGCTACACAACATGGCGTCTCTCTGCTGTCTGTTTCAGGTAAAACAGTCTTGGAAGCTATCATGCATATAAATAAAGTTGCACTGCAAACACAATAGAGCGCACTGCATTGGTTCTCATAAATTAATGCAGCACACTCAGAGACGTCACGAAGTACTCCCAGGTGCAGACGTCCAGTCTACACGCTCAAATAGCTAATCGCCATGACGCAGCTTCAAAAATTTGTTTCAGCATTTTGTCATGCTGTCCCAACTTTTTCTAATTTAGGGTTTTAATAACCAAATGACATTATTGCATTCTTGTCTGTCTTAATGGTTTGAATTTTTTGATGCTGCTGCTTGCTGAAACAAATTATAAAATATATTTAGCAAAGTATAAAAGAAATAATTGACAATCTACTTCTTCGGTCCACACAGTCCACTTTTATTCATGAAAAATTATAATCTCTTAGAAAGCATTTTAATAATGCGAAATATATACTTTTGAACAACTTATTCACACACATCAAACCTTTAAAAAAAATGTGTAGCTTCGTTTGTGTTACAGTAATTAAAACAGTAAGGAGATGACTGGGATGCTGAGATGAGAAGGTAGAGAACAGTATTTGCCATGAGAACCCGTAGCAGCTTAGTAGTGTCAGAACATTCGCTTTCCTGTGTTTTACACATCCGATACTTCATTTAAAGGGATAGTTTACCCAAAAATGAAAACACTGTCATCATTTACTCACCCTTCACTTATTCCAAACCTGTTTGAGTTTCTTTCTTCTGGCCGTTATCTTGAGAAATGGAAACTTTTTTTTTAAGTAAATGGAATTTAATGAATACTGGTTCCCAGCTTTCACCAAAATATATTTTCTGTGTTCAACAGAATAAAGAAACTGATGAAAATTTGGAACTACATAAGGATTAAGGGTACTTTCACACATAACGCATGTTTGTGTATAAAAATGCGAAATGCAGCAGTCAGGAATGGTTTAAAAAGGTCTCCTTAAAAAATCCTTACATTACTGTGAGAGTTGTGTTTAGGGCAGCCTGATCTCACGAGAAAACGTAAGTATTTTACGTTTTGCCAGTATGAATTCGTATGAATTTGTGCGAGTTCAGTCGTATAAAATTTTACGATTTTAAAAAGAAGGCGTGGCACCTAACCCCACCCCTCAACCCAACCGTCATTGGGGGGATGAGCAAATCGTACTAAATTGTACGAATTACATCATACGAATTCATACAATTAGTCACTAAATCAAAAAGATACGAATTGCTTTGAGATAGTGTTGGTTTAGGGTTGGGGTAGGGTATTTATAACATCCAATTAATGGTTAATTTAATAAATAATATGAACAATTCTTGGTGTAACTGCTGTTTTATATTACTCTAAGGGTTGTGTTTAGGGTTAGGGTAGGGTTTTCATAACATACAATTAAATGGTTAATTTAATAAATAATATGAATAATTCTTGGTATAACAGCTGTTTTTACAGTACTGTGAGAGTTAGGTGTTAATAAAATAGGGGTAGGTGTTAATAAAATAAAATTTATGGGTAATTAAATAAATAATATGAATAATTTTCATTAACTGCCAACCGTAGCTGTATCCCTTCTAGCAAAAATCTCTCCTTTGCCATGTTACTTTCGAATAAATCAAACATAGGCTCATTTTGAAAACGTACCCCTGTATACATTTCATTAGATCGCAAATTATGTAGCCAGAGCTATAAGAACACTACGAGGCGGTATGATGCTGTTTCTTTTCGTGCTTACCAGCTGACCTCTTACCTCTGTGTGGATGTTTTTTTTTTCTTCTGGTACCAGTTTGTCTGGTAGGTCGACACGCATGTCGACGGACGAGACAAAGAGCAGAGTTGACGATGACAACGAGATTTGTGTCCGGTGAAGAACGGTTCCAGAAAGCAGGTAAAACAAGAACAATAAAAAAAATAATAATAATTAAATTGTGAGAATGTGGTAAAATCTGAAAACGTGGTAAAAATCAGATGAGGGCTTTTCTTTTTCTGGATTGCTTTTTAAAACACTGCAGTTAGGTTTAGCAAAGGGGGTGGGCGGGTAAATCTGTGCTTTTTAAAATACTATTGGTTGGGTTTAGGGAAGGATGGGGGATCGGTCGGTTGGTCAGTCAGTCAATTTTCAGCGGCCTCTATTGGATTAACGTGAGAACAGCAGACACGTCGCAAGAGAAATTTGAGAATTGAAAAAGCACACAACGACCTCAGGTCGATTCGCGAAAATAATAACTGCAAATAAATATAGCTCCTGGGACGTATTTGGCACTCTACAGAAATGTATATAGGGGTACAAAATCAGAATCAACCTGGGTTGAATAAATAAGTTGTCATGCCAACCTGCAACTGTAAACATGAGCTCAAATTACTTGTCCGTCTCTGAGTTCTTCTGGTCTACTGTTATGGAACTGACATTCATGTGCGAGACATTCATTTAACTTGACAGTGCACGTTTGCATAGAAAAACAATAGAAAAGTAGCACATTGAAATGGAAAAACATGATCTGTGTCAATGACCCCTAAGTTTTCATTTTTGGGTGGACTATCCCTTTAAAAACTCGTCAAATATGCTTAATACAGTCACACTATCATCATATAAGTTAACAAAACTCAGTTAAAGGGACAGTTCACTCAAAAATGAAAATGTATTTACTCTTTACTCACCCTCAAGTTGTTTCAAACCTTAATGAGTTTCTTTTATCTGATGAAAACAAAAATAGCTAGCTGAAGAAAGCATTGACTTCCATAGTAGAAAAAAACAGATACTATGAAAGTCAACAATTTCCAGAATTCTTCAGAATATCTTCTTTAGTGTAAATCTGAAGAAAGAATCTTCAACAGGTTTGGAAAAAGTGAAGGATGCATAAACAGATGAATTCAGATTCATGTGAACTATCCCTTTAAATCACTATAAAGACTTGAACAAAATAAGTAGAAGACAAAATGCCCTATTGAGGGCACAACATTTTGTAGATTTGTGCAACCTCAGGCCTTGTGGCTTCCCTAGGGTCTACTGGCCGTCGCTCCGCTCTATTGCGGAGTCCGTTTTGCTCATGCAGTCTCTCAGGCCGTCCTTCAGCTGCAGCAGCTGCTCCGAGTGGCTCTCCAGTGTCCCGCTGACCTGCTGCAGGAAGCTGTCCGAATGTCTCTCCAGCTCACTGCGGATTCTCTCCAGGTCTTCTGCGAGCTCACCCAATCCTCCGCACTGTCCCTCCACCTGGGAGATCCGGCTCTCCACTCCTAGCACCTCTTTCTGAATCCCTTGTGTAGTGGAGCGACAGCCCTGCAGCTCCCCGGCTAACCGTCTCCGCAAGCCCTGAAGCTCTGCCTTCAGCTGAACAAGCCTGCGCTCCCCGGACCCCAGCACAGACGCCTGCCGCTCCACCAAATCTGAGATGCCCTGCACCTGCGTTTCCAGTCGGCTCTCTCGCTCCCGCCACGTGGAGTTCACCTGTCCGACCTCCCGTGCAAACAGACTGACCGAATCACGCAGCCCCTTTAAAGTGCGGTTAACTGAGTTGACGTTAATCTTTAGGAGCGTGATCTCGCCCTGGATAGAGCCCTCCGTGTCCTCCTGAGACAGCTGTGTTAGGAGGCCCTGTAGGGTACTGTTGAGATGGTCCAGCTTGCTTGAGTGCTCGTTTAGAAGGTCTGTGATTTTCTTCTCTGTATCCTTGCAGATATCTGTTTGGATGAGGGCTGTGTCTGGGCTTGAGGCAGGGGAGCAGGCAGAGGTGCAGAGGAGCTCAAGTACAGACATCTGCTTCTGCATCCCATCCAGATCCGCCTCCACTCTTCTCCGAACACTGTCTATTTCTGTTTCTAGTGCGGGAACCACTTGTCCCTCAAGCAGCGCCGGTGCAGTGGCATTGCTCAGCTCCTCCACGGCTACAAACAGACGTCTTTCCAGTGTCTTTAGCTTATCGTCCAGGACAGTCCTGAAGCCATCTAGAGTACCGAAGCCTTGCCCATCCAGATCAAGATCAGAGGAGTTAATCCTGGCCTCCAGGTCCAGCAGGCGGGTGTCCAGCAGGGTGTGGATGTGGAGCGTCTGGTCCGTCAGGTCCACTTGCAGCTGCCTCTGTGTCTCGGTCAGGCTCTTGACTGTGTCCTCCAGCAGGAGCATCCTCCGGCTATGGCTGTTTATCTGGTCGCAACAGTTCTCTGTCACCGTCAGACCCTGGATCTGTGCCTGCAGCTCTCCCAGCTCTTTCCTCAAGCCCGTCTCTTGGCCATCCAGTGAGAGCTGGATCTGCTCTTGACCAGTTAGGTGTTCGTTATGACACTGCTGCTGCACCTGAGGAGAGAACAGGGAAACTTATTAATTTTATGAAGCAGGACCGACAGGTTGTAAATGCTACAAACGTTCCAAGTGTTACTGTACCACTACCCTTTTTTGTATTTGTTTTTTATGTTATGGTGCAGTTATTCTCAGCTGTAGAGTGAAGATCTGACCTGTCTGATTCTCTCATCACAGTGAGTCTCCAGACCTGTCAGCCTCCTCTCAAAGCCGTCCAGCACATCTGCTCTCACAATGGACAGTTTAGAGTCCAGAAGCTCCTCCAGATGCCTCTGCTCTCCCAGGACAGGTCTCCCTGTGGCCGTATCTATCAGCCTCTTCAGGTGGCCATCGTGTCCCATCACCATTCCTCGGATCTCATCCAGCATGTGGCTCTTTTCCCTCAGTTCGTCTTTGACCTCCATCACCCGTCCCACCAGCTCCCCGAAACCGGGCAGGTTCTCCTCCCCATCTAAGCCATTTGGTGTGCCCTCTGGGATCAGCCCAAAGCCCACAGACGTGTCCAGTAGCCGTGGGACGCCACCCAGCAGAGAGGTAAGCATCTTTTTAGTGTCCTCGCGGAGAGACACTCGCAGGCGATCCTCCATGCCAGTCACCAGCCCGTTCAAGCTGTCCAGATCCTGAGAGAGTCTGCGCAGGGTTTCTTCAATTCGGTCCAAACGCTCACCTGTCACTCCTGTCTTTGGACCTGTGGGAAGAAAAAGAAAAGAAACTCTTTCTTATTGAAATTAATTGATAAAACTATTTAGGCTGATTTATACTTCTGCGTCAAGCGCACACGTATGCTACGACGCTGACGCATAGCCCTTCGCCGTGGCCGTCGGCGTCACTGACGTGCACCTCTCAAAAAATGTAACTACACGTTGCAACGACGCGTAGCGCAAGCTCTGTGATTGGTCGGCTTGTTAGCGCTGACGAGTCTGGGCGGGACCGAGAGCTATGCGAATGGCGCGAGCCCAATGAAGCGATTGTTTACAAGTGTGGAGTCCCGTGAAGGAGCTCCAGATGGAAAGTTTTGTTTTGTGTTTACCTCATAGTTAAAGTTGTTGCACGTCCGCCGGTTCCTGCCTCAAAATGAGCGAGTTTGAGCCACTTGTACATCCTGGAAGTGTTCAGGAAAAGCAAAACAGCAGCGAAGAAACTCGACACAGAGGAACATTAACACCTCACTGCCAACTAGCGTTTCGGAAGTGTTAATGCAGACCAACAGAGACAGCGCGCAGAAGTATAAATGCACAGCTACGGCCGTTGCATGCGCCGTGGGTTACGCCGGTCACTTGACGCAGAAGTATAAACCAGGCTTTATCGGTAACACTTTATTTTGATATGGCTTATTATCTGTTGATACTGCTCCTTCAACAGTCATTTAACTGACATTAAGAAACTTTGCAAGTGCTTGTCAACTTAAACTAAAGCCTGGTTTATACAAGTGATCGGTGTGATCCAATGTGCATGCAGTGCGCGTAGCCGTGCATTTATACTTTTGCGCGCTGTTTCTGTTGCTCTACAATAACACTTCCGAAACGAGGGCTATGCGTCCATGCGTAGGCTGCGGCGCAACATTTGCGTGTAAATCAGTATAAATCAGCCTTAACCCTAACCCCAACCCCAACCTACTTATAATCTTATGAGAATTAGTTGGCATGTAGATGCAATGTAACTTAATTCAACAAACGGACCATCAAAATAAAGTCTGGCCCAATTATCACGCTATACAATATTATCATGATATTAAGCTAATCTGCAAAAAAGGTTACTGTAGCAGGTATAAGAACTCCCCCCAAAATTTGTGTAAATATACAGGTATTAGACCAGGGGTCACCAATCCTGGTCCTGGAGGGCCGGTGTCCCTGCAGGGTTAAGCTCCATCTTGCCTCAACACACCTGCCTGGATGTTTCAAGTACACCTAGTTATACCTTGATTAGCTGTTCAGGTCTGTTTGATTAGGGTTGGAGCTAAAATCTGCTGGACACCGGCCCTCCAGGAACAAGTTTGGAGACCACTGGATTAGACAATGTAACTGAAACACTGGCCAATTTTGTGTTGTAGGTTTCATGGCTAAATTTGAATAGCCTGGTGGCTAATCTTCTTTGATTGCACATTGCACCAGTAAGAGCAGCGTGTCAAGGTTTAATTAGCAGAGTAACAGCAAAGTTTTGCTTAAAATATTGCAATGTACATTACATTATGAGTGACATATCAGAGTTCAAAAGAGGAGAAATCTCGCTGGTGCATCTGTGACCAAGCAAAACTTTCTGATGAATCAAGAGCTACAGTATCCAGGCTAATGTCAGCAAACCACCAAGAAGGATGAACCATATTCAACAGGATTAACGATGGCCACAAGAGGAAGCTGTCTGAAAAACATAGCTCCCCAACTTACTGCACTTCAACTCCCATGTTTCCACCAAACCTGTCCATTGGGAGCTCCACAGTTTTAATCTGCTATAGCCAAACCCTTGGTTACTCCACCAATGGTTTCAATGGTGCCAACAGTGGAATTCTTGGACTTTAGACAATATGAAACAAGTATTGTTCTCTGATGACTCCACTTTTACTGTCAGGGTTTTGGCTAATTTTTCATGTAGTTTTTATTCACCACTTCATTCATTCCTTTTCTTATGGCTTAGTCGCTTTATAAATTACTGAAAAACATCAATACACACTCATACATATACGGACAATTTAGTTTAACCATTCACCTATACCACATGTTTTTGGACTTGTCATGGAAACTGGAGCACCCAGAGGAAACCCATGCCAACATGGGAAGAATATGCAAATTCCACACAGAAAACCAACTGACCAAGCCGGGATTCGAACCAACAACCCTCTTGATGTGAGGTAATTGTGCTACCCACTGCGCCAGTGCTGCCCTGTCAACATTTCGACTTTTTCTTTTTTTCAAACTGCCTTTAATCACAGAGATCAGTTTCACATGTGCCTTGTTTAGTTGTTTGTACATTAGTCACTCTTCTTGCTTTTGTTCTTTGCTTGGTTATTTAGGGTCCGGGCTTGTCGCCTATTGTGGAGTTTCCCTACTTGTTATTTGAGCTTAGTTATCTTGTGTCAGTTATACTTTGGAATTTTTTTATTGGGGTGGGGGGTCGGGGGGGGAGTTTATGTATTAATGGAGCCCGAAGTTCCCTGTTTTTGTTAACTGTTTTTTCATCTTCTATTGAAGATTGTCTTTTGTTATTAATAAAACTACGCAAGAAATCAAGTAGTGTCTTATTGTCGGGTTCTTAGAACAGTGGCTCAGTGGCCACACTCACACGCTGGAAACCCGGATTCAATCCCTGAGCCTGACATACACCGAGTCTTTCCCACATCCAGGAGAGTCAAGGTGTTGAGAAGCCCGAAAGAAGTGTACCACCCATACTGTGGCATGCCCAGAGTGAAGGGTGGTTTAGGTTGTAATATTATGGCATTCCCTAAGCCCAATACTTGCACTAGAGGGACACATCAGTACCAAGGACTACCCAACCATTCTGGACAACAATGTGCACACAAATAGTTCAAACATTGAATCCTGAAGGTGATACATCAATAAACACAGCAAAACCTGTGACAGAGTGGTGAAGCTGAATATCTCCCATGGCCGGCATAGTCACCAGATCTAAATATTATTAAGCCTCTTTGTTGTTTTGGAGGAGCGAGTCATGAAATGTTTTCCCCCACCAGCATCACGTAGTGACCTGGCCACTATTCTGCAAGAAGAATGGCTCAAAATCCCTCTGGTCACTGTGCAGGACTTGTAACTGTCATTCCCAAGATTAATTGATGCTGTACTGACCGCAAGAGGAGGCCCTACACCATACTAATGAATTATTGTGGTCTAAAACCAGGCGTTTCAGTTTCATTGTCCAACACCTGTATATAAACAAACCATGAACGAATTAAATAAAGAGCGAGTGTGTCAATACATTATTGAGAAGTTAACCTAAATCTTTGGCAGTGAATATTTGGAGTTGCTGAGTGTTGTGTTCTGCATTTACCATAGCCGCTTCTCGGGATTTCTGCTGGGACGAACCCACCAGGGAAGGGCTTGTGGTCGGGATGTCCTGCGGGCTCAGGGACTCTGGGATGACCCCTGGGGAAACCCTTTAGCCCGGGCCGGGGGAAAGAGCCCTTGAAGGGTGGTATCATGCCGTCCGTGTCCGAGCTCGGCCCTTCAGCGCAGCTCTCTCCAGAGAAACCCGGACAGCAGCGCCATTCCAGCTCAGTGATGGTTTTATGACCGATTTTGTACTGTGGTTTAAAGAGTGTGCGATACCTGCGGCGAAATAAACACACTGAATGTCACAAACACAATGAACTTCACACTTCACCATACATCTGCCCTGTACTCTACATCAGATACAATTAAATCAGTGAGGTGATTTACTTTAGGGGCTTTATCTGCTGACATTCAGGCATAATAGCACTAGTGATGCAACAATTTTTGTGATTGGCTACAGAACAAACCACTGTTGTCCAATGACTTGCCTAATTTTCCTAACTTGCCTAGTTACCATAATTAAATGGCAATAAATATCAGTAAATTAGCATTTAACTGTATTATGTGAATTATGTTTTTATTTTCCGTTTATTTGTGCTTTGAATTTCATTATGGGACCTAGATCTTCCTTTGATGAATTAAAAACACTTGTTAACCACTCTAAAAAAACAGCTTGAACCAGCCTAAGCTGGTTGGCTGGTTTTAGCTGGTTGACCAGACTAGTTTTAGAGAAGTTTTAAACATTTTCAGGCTGGTTTCCAGCCATTTCCAGCCTGGTCTTAGCTGCTCAGGCTGGGAGATGACCAGCTAAAACCAGCTTGACCAGCCTAGCCAGGCTGTGAGCCCAGCCAAAACCAGCTATGTCTAGCTTAAACCAGGCTGGTCAAGTAGGTTTTAGCTGGTAATTTTCCAGCCTGACCAGCTAAGACCAGGCTGGCAATGGCTAGAAACCAGCCTGGAATAGGCCAAAACCCCTCTAAAACTAGGCTGGTCAACCAGCTAAAACAAGCCAACCAGGCTACGCTGGTTTGAGATGTTTATTTCAGCAGGGAATTAACAAATGTTAATTAACAGATATTTATAAACAGTCTAGTTAGGACTTTAAATTGTACTTTAAGTTGAAAATTGGGCGTCACGATGGCGCCGTGGGTAGCACGATCACCTCACAGCAAGAAGGTCGGCCGGGTCAGTTGGCATTTCTGTGTGGCGTTTGCATGTTCTCCCCGTGTTCGCGTGGGTTTCCTCCGAGAGCTCTGATTTCCCCCACAAGGCCAAAGACATGTGGTATAAGTGAATTGGGTAAGCTAAATTGTCCATAGTGGATGTGTGTGAATGAGGTTGTATGGATGTTTCCCAGTGATGAGTTGCAGCTGAAAGGGCGAGTTGCATGTGTACTGTTATCATTGCAGAGATGAAAGAAATTAGTTTTTAGAATAAATATGCGTGTAATATGTTTAAAAATGTGTTGCAAAAATATGTTTAATAGCACTTGGGAAATATTTGAAAAAGAAAGATTAATCATTTTGCCTTAAATGAAGATTAATTTTTCTCAAGGTGCATTTATGACTTGGTAGAATAAATACAAAATAGATAAAACCTTCATACAAATTTTAAGATATTACTTATTCAACAAGCATACAACACTATTCATATACGATGCGTTATTATATTGTTTAACACATTCTTCAGATCAAAATGCTACATAATGTACGTCTAAAATAGTATAAATCAGAGTAAACAAGCTGTAATAGTAGGATTTCCACTTCAGATGAAACTAAAAACACAGACACACGTGAATCTGCAGATTGAGTATCTCATACGATTAAACGCAGATGCTTCATCATGACGTGAAAATAAATACCACTAGAGGGCACCAGAAGGACACAATTAAAACATGTCTGACTCCTTCAAACTCCACCAAATCATCCAGCGACCACTAACAGCAGTGTATAGTGTTTTTGAACCATTATCCTTTATAGTATAATGTGTATTATTCTTTATAGTGTATTTATTTCTAACTTACAGTTTGTAGTTAACACCCCAGCATACTGTAGTGTTACAGTGAGCTGATTTCAATACTGAAGTATGCTTTAGTTTTACTACAGTAAACTGTGGTGTATTGTAGTAGGATGTAATATAGCCTATAGTTGTAGAAAACTAGAGTATTAGGTTGTTTGTTTAAATTATCCCTACTATTTTTATTACCAAAGCAAGAACAGATTAATTCAAGTACTTCATTACAGTGGGTTCAAAAATACTACAGCGTTTAGTTTTTATTACTATGGTATTTTAAAATGTCCCACATAGCAAATGATTTCTGGCCCAGCTCCGGGTCACACAATAACTTTTCTCTCTGCCCAAGTACCGCAAAGAATGACGGTCCTGAAGTGGCCCATAACTGGATTAAAGAAAAAAGCCACACATGGACCATAACTGCCCTGAATCTCAGCCAATTTATCACCCTTAACTGGCCCTGAACTGGCACAAAGCAGGTTTATTATTGGTACCGATTCTCAGCTATAAGCTAACCAGATCAACACCACCCTTTAACCAGAAACCCCAAAAACTGAGCCATAACCCAGTCTAATGTTACCTAAACACACCTCCCATCCACAACTGGCCTAAATGTAGTTTGCCGTCCTGCATGCAGTGCCATCCTTGCCATGCATGGCTCACATTCGGTTGACATCATGCATGCTAGTGCCGGCAACATGCCAGCAGTGCCATAATGAGGCCACATTTGGGCCAAGTCTGTTTGCTATGTGGGGTGGGATGAATTGAGATATCAATAACATATTGTTAGACAAAACTGTTTAAACTCTGAGACAGGCCCGGATTGGATAATCGGGAGAACCGGTCTGTTTTTTGGCCGCGAGGGCCGGTGTTCCTAGCTCCAGAATCTGTTGCTCTCAGCAGTCACACTTTTTAAAAATAATTTATTTATTAACTTGACCACAGTCTTCTTATTCATTATTTTACCGCAGCTCTGCTCTTTTTATGTAATTTATCCTCGTGAGCAAGATGCAGCCTGCAGGTTAATGATGATATTAAGTCAGATGAGTCACCTTTCAATGCGCTGCTGTTGTGGTACAGTGGTTAGCATGCTAGGTAATGACGCCACCATCCCGGGTTCGGACCTCGTATGAGGGATAATTTTTTTTTTTTCATTTTTATTGTTAAGACATATAATACCGTAAGGGTTGTTGAACATTTGAAGTTCTAAAACAGCTGTTTTCCCAAAAAGACTTGAAACTCCAGGGCTGAAAAAGAGTCCCACTCCGGCCCTGCTCTGAGACCTCACTCAAAAAAATTGCTGCTTGTTCAAACAGCTTATTTAAGATGAGCTGAAACATCATAAATCTAGAGTTTTATTTTTAAAAATGCCATTTTTGTATGTTTAATACATTTAAATTTGTCAGGTTGTGTTGGGACAACATTAATGAATTGTGTGGAAGGCAGCATTTTTAAGTTAAAAGATGAAAATCCATGTTTTTCCCCTACCTTTTGTTGAATCACTAAACTGAATTCGGGAGTGTTAGACTTACACGAGCACAGGGCATTTCTGTCCCCATATGCACTTGGTAGTGTACTCTGGTTTGACATATGTGGCCACTCCGTCTTGCATTACACAGGTGACGTTCTTCTGGACAACATATGCACAGTAGTTCCTGTTGAGGGAAAAACAGACATGCAAACATCAATAAACATGCGAAATGTCTTCAGCTCAAAAGTATTAAGAAAATACAATATTATAACTCTTTAATTTGCTGGACATTTTGTCGATTCTGTTGACCTGCTAGAATTTTATTTAGGCTGCATCTACACTAATGGTGTTTTCATTTTAAAAGCCACACTATCATCTTCAATTCTTTCTGAGAAAATGCTCAACACTACGACTGAAAGCGTTTTCATGTACTGATTTTACGAACGATTTACCAGTGTCAAATCTGCTTGGCATTTATTTACTTTCTGTCTCTTTGAAACGTCACAGCAAAGCAAAATGTCAAAGAAACAACAGCTTCCAGTAAATGTTTCATGTTCTTTGAAGAGAGGCGATATGGAGCATATCTAAACTGACATTAATCTTCAATAAAGCTTTCAAAACAGACAGCATTCAAAGCATCTGCTTTACAATAGGTGCGTTCGACATGAAGCCCAGCTGCAGCCGGTGATCAACAAGATTAGCCAGGTGCAGAAGGGGGCGGAGTTGAAAACAGACCTGTCAAGCCGGACAGCCGGACACTTCGGGGCTGAAAGTTGCTGCAGTCATGATGACCGATCGCATGGCGTCATCCATCATTATTTTATTTATTTTTTTATAACAACAAAAGATCTACAAAATAAAACAGAATACAGTCTCTACAAACTATAGTTCATTTTTAAAACAATTAGGGGATTATGAATTAAATATATTACAAATGCATGAGAGGAATAAGGGGAAACGAGAGGGTAATATAAACATAAAAACGAACAGGCCTATTAAATACAAAGCCATGAGCACAAACACTGGGAGTTTAAACATCACTCTGAAGGCTAATACTTCTTTTTTGAATATGCTAAGAAGGGATTTACATTTATTTACATCTATAGATATAAAACTTTCAATATAATGATAATTCCTTACATTTATATAGAGCTTCTCTGGGCACTCAAAGCGCTTTACACAATGGGGGGGGAGGGGGATCTCTTCATCCACCACCAGTGTGCAGCATCCAGACCGCACACCACACACCAGCTGATTGATTGGTGGAGAGGACAGAGAGTGATGAAGCCAATTATGATAAGGGGTGGTTTGGGAGGCCATGATGGACAGAGACCAGTGGGCAAATTTGGCCAGGATGGGTTAAACCCCTACTCTTTTTCGAAAGGCATCCTGGGATTTATAACAACCACAGAGAGTCTGGACATCGGTTTAACGTCTCACCCGAAAGACGGATTAATATATATTAATGTAAAACCCAAAACAGATTAAGATTATTTTGGATAATGAAAGCATTTTCAAAAAAGCACGTTAATCCAAAAAGATTAAAGAAAAGGACATTCCTAAAATAAGCGAGCTACACTTTCAGTAGAAGTTTCCTAGAAAGACCAGGTATAAATGGCTAGACAGGAAATAAAAATATATATATATTTTATAATCCTAAAAATCATTTTATAATTATTCAACAAAATTGTTTCTTAACTTAATTTGATAAGAAACCTTTAGGGTGGCAGGATCAATGATGATAATTGTTTTATTACAAGTCTGTAAGACTTATTTGAGTTAATATTTGGCTTATTTATTAAAATATATATAGTTTAAATCGTTTAATGCAGTAAATAGTCTGTATAAAAAACGTTGAAAATAAACCTTTTTAAACAAGCCAGCCTTTATAACCAGATTATTTAACAAAACATGATTACTGCAGGGCGACGTATTGGCGCAGTAGGTAGTGCTGTCGCCTCACAGCAAGAAGGTCGCTGGGTCGAACTTTGGCTTAGTTGGCGTTTCTTTGAGGAGTTTGCATGTTCTCCCTGCCTTTATGTGGGTTTCCTCCGGGTGCTCCGGTTTCCCCCACAGTCCAAAGACATGCGGTACAGGTGAATTGGGTAAGCTAAATTGTCCATAGTGTATGAGTGTGTGTGTGGATGTGTGTGTGGATGTTTCCCAGAGATGGGTTGCGGCTGGAAGGGCATCCGCTGCGTAAAAACGTGCTGAATAAGTTGGCGGTTCATTCCGCTGTGGCGACCCTAGATTAATCAAGGGACTAAGCCGACAAGAAAATGAATGCATGAATGAATAAATGATTACTGCAGTAAAATATTTGTAGTGTTTTGATAAACATGATGTATATAAGATATAGAGGGTGTGAAAAGTGAATTGTTTGTTTTGAAATTTGTGAATCGGAATCTGTCCAATATTAAACCCAAAACACACATTTGGTTGTTGTCATGTGGTGAATTCGGCCAATCGTGTAATATCGGTGTCGTCATTAGATCTCATGCAGTCGCTCTTCAGATGCTGCACGGCGTGAATCAGTCGTCCGATCTCTGAGCACTGTCACAGCTTTGATGCCACTTTGATGCCACATGTGGCAGAGAAACCAACCAGATAAAATTTCTAACCAGCATGCACCCCTTTAAGACAGATTTCGATCGATCTGCATGAAGTCGAATGCACCTAAGCTGTAACCGTGTTAGCTGTGTTGGTCACATGACTGCATCACATGACTAAAATGCATCATCGTTTTCAAAAGCCTTGCTTTCATCGCTTGAAAATTTTGCTTATTACAACAAACAAAATGAAGTGAGGCACAACCTGTGATGAAATAATATAATTCACTGATGTTTGACCAATGTTTATTCCATTATTAGAAGTAATAGGCCAGATCTGGGCCAGAATAAAAGCAAACTTTGGCCCAGAATATGGTCAGTTCTGGTTCATTTGGTTGAATTTTAGCTGATATGTGATATTGCTTTGGCTTAATTGTGGCCCAGATCTGGCAAACAGGAGCGGACCGCCCAAGTGCCATCATTCCATTCAGTATGTGGGCCGGATGTAAGTGTTTGGAGTGGGCTGGGTTTAAGCCACATTAATTTTGCTAGCTGGGTAACACTAACCCCAATCTAACAGTCTACTAATAATCTAATGAGAATTAGTTGCAATGTTACTTAAATTTAACAAACTGACCATCAAAATAAAGTGTGACCGTCTGAACAAACAACAAACATCCTTTTTTGAGTGTAGCTGACTACACCCAGCACTGTTATACAGTTCACAGCTGCTGAGAACTGATTTATGGTTGTCAAACAAACACAGTTTTGTTGAAGTGACACATACAAAACACACAAGGAAACCCACATTTGTCCATGAATATGCAGTGTATGGCCCACGTGCGCATGTGCTTTTACACACAGAGAGCGTCTCTGACTGAAGAGCAGTCATGCATCGCTGTACTGATCTGGCATTTTCCCCAGAGCCTGCAGCAAAACCCTTAGTCCTGCTGTTCAACAGAGGTTCTGCTTCAGAGATCTGGACTCTTACAATGCTTCAGTCCGTCACAGTGTGTGTAGAGTTCAGAGCACTGACCCCTGACATTAATGAATCTAATTACAAGAGCGCTTAGTGAACTAACCTGGGAAAGCGGCATGTCTTCACCTTACTATAAAGACTGGGTCACGCTTCATCTTAAGGTTCAGTTCTCTCTATTAACAAACCATTAATTAGGACTTTTGCCTCAGTAAACGTCTAACTTGCTACTTATTAATAGGTATTAAGGTAGCAGTTGGGATTATGTATCGAGAAGCATTAGGGATGTAGAATAAGATCCAACCCAGGCTCATTCTGATTACGTACCTCTGTATACATTTCTGGAGAGCATCCAATATGTCCCAGCAGCTACTTTTTTGCGGTTTTTGTTTTTATAAAGCCACCAGAGGGCGCTGTGTATGCATTTTCAGACCTCAAATTTCTCTCGCAAGTGCCATTCGTGCCTGCTGTTCTCGCGTAAATCCACCAGATGCCGCTGTCGACTGACTGACCGACTGATAACTCCACCCACCCCCTTTCCCAAACCCATCTGATAGGCTGCGTCCGAAACCGCATACTTCCATACTATATAGTACACCAAAATCACGAAAATCAGTATACGAGAAGTACCCGGATGACTTACTACTCCCTGCAAGATTCCGGAGTGCGCATCCCATGCATGCTGCGCTATCCCATGATGCCCCGCGAGCGAATTCATAAATGGAAGTAAAGCGACGCAACTGACGCAGGTAGGTCACGTGACCATGACAAAATGGCGGATGTAGTACGTCCGAATTCCATTCATACTTTTCACATTCATACTGTATAGAACGTACTTTTCTAACAGCCGAGCAGTACGTTTACATTCAAATGCAGTACCTACTGAGTAGTAGGCGGTTTTGGACGCAGCCTTAGTGTTTTTAAAAGGACAGATCGACCCGATCCCCCACTTCCCTAAACCCAACCGACAGTGTTTTGAAAAGCAATCCAGAAAAAGAAAAGCCCTCGCAGAAGCCTTGTTTTTTACCACGTTTTCAGATTTTACAGCATTCTCACTCTGTTATGTACTTTTTTTTTTGTCTTACACTTTTTCTGGACCTGTTCTTTGCTGGACTCGAACCCCGTCGTCACAGTCAACTCCTCTCTGCATCTTAAATCCTCTAACTCACTACCACCTGCCATCAGAAACATTGACTCCCTCACACTGTTCAAATCAAGACTCAAAACCCACTTATTTAAGATGGCTTTTAATACTTAATTTTATCTGCACTATTGCTGTGTATATTTTATTATTTCTCTTGTTGTTTTATTGCTCTTGTTGATTGTACGGTGTCCTTGAGTTGCTAGAAAGGCGCCTTTTAAATAAAATGTATTATTATTATTATTATTATTATTATTATAACTTACATGGCAAGCCATTGAACAAACTGTTAACAGTGGGAAAGCCGTCCATACTGAGGTAAGCGGTCAGCTGGTAAGCGAGAAAAGAGTGACGTCATACCACCCTGTAGTCTTCGTTTTAAAGATGAAATGCAGCCATACATACTTTTAGCTGTATAATTCGTGATGTCCAGGATTGTATATAAAGGTAAGTTTTCAGAATGGGTTGCAACGATCATGAAGACTCTGGGCTTTATAAGTGCTAATTAACAGATAATATCTTAATAATAGGCAGGCAGTGATGTAAAGTAGCTAATTACAAATACTCAAATTAATGTAATCGAGTAGTTTTTCACAGGAATTGTACTTTAGTATGTAGTTTTAAAAACATCTACTTTTACTTTCCCTTGAGTACATTTTTAGAGCTGTATCGGTACGCTGATGAGAAGATGACGGATGTTAACTGTATGATGACCAAAATTTCCTTAAATACGCAGCAGGCACAGGACAACAACATGACATCAGATTGATGTTATACCCTAATGTCATGGGGACATTGCAGTTTGTTTGGAAATGAAAATCGGGTTGATGTCTGGCCAAGAGCAATGTCCAACATCCAACCTAAAACCAACCTAATATGAACGTCTAATGATGTTACAGCTTGGTGTTGTCTAGACATTACCACTATGATGTCTAGCAGACGTCTAGCAACTAATGTCAGTATTTGACGTCAAGATGATGTTGGTTTAAGATGTTGGCTCGACGTTGGATTTTGGCCACTTTCAAATGCAACCTAAAAACAACTAAATATCAACGTCTAAAGATGGTAAAGTTTGACGTTGTGTGGACGTTACCACTATAGGCTGATTTATACTTCTGCATCAAACGCCGGCGTATGCTACGGCGCTGATGCATAGCCCTTCGCCGTGGCCGTCGGCGTCGCTGACGTGCATCTCTCAAAAAATTTAACTACACGTCGCAACAACGCTTAGCGCAAGCTCTGTGATTGGTAGGCTTGGTAGCGCTGACGAGTCTGGGCGGGACCGAGAACCGCGTGAATGGTGCGAGCCTGATGGAGCGATTGTTTACAAGTGTGGAGTCCTGTGAAGGAGCTCCGGATGGAAAGTTTAGTTTTGTGTTTACCTCATAGTTAAAGTTGTTGCACGTCCGCTGGTTCCTGCCTCAAAATGAGCGAGTTTGAGCTACTGGTACATCCCAGAATGGTTTAGGAAAAGCAAAACAGCAGCGAAGAAACTCGACACAGAGGAACATTTACACCTCACTGCCAACTAGCGTTTGCGTCAAAACAAAACAAAAAACGAGCATGAGGCATTTCTTAAAAAATGACACTTTTACGCCTGCCATTTTGCGCCTTGGTGTGCATGATCACATTGGCGCCCTTTATTTAGTCACGAGGCGTTAAATGTTGACGAAAAACGCCTTTAAGATGTTAAAGTTTGATGTTGCGTGGATGTTTCCACTATGACGTCTATAAGATGTCGGATTTTGGTCATTTTCCAACACAACCTAAAATCAAAAACAATATAAGGGACATAGGACATCAGAATAACGTTATCCTTAGGGTGCTTTCACACCTGTGAATCGATTCAGTTGTTCCGAAACAGAGATTAAAATTGTTACATTGTTGCTCTTTGCTCTTGGAGCGGTTCACTTTCACACTGCAAAGTTTCTAATCGGACCAAAAGAGCTACAACAAGTCACGTGCGGGGAAACTCTCCTTACATTGGTCAGAGTGTCAGGGTTTATTTTGCAGAGTCCCGCTCAGCTGTCAGGAGAGGTGGTGGTTTGGTGGTGATTGACAGGGTGTGCGCGTGACGTGTCTGAGGAGAGACGCGGTGGGGAGGGGTGAGAAGGGTGCGCGACGATGCCTATTTGAGGACTGGGAGAGAGACGCAAGATTACCGGGAGATCATCACTCGTTTGCGGGCATCTGGAGACTCACGAAACTTCCCGCCATACTCATAATTCTCTCTTCATATAGCCGTAAGCCTATTACATATCCATAAAACACTGTGATATAACCGCGCTCGGATCAGATCGATTTCTCACTGCAATCGAACCGCTCCAGGGTTCGTTTCAATCGAGCCGAGACCACCTCATTCAAGCGATCTCGGAGCGATTACTTTGGCGCGGAACAGAGCGCGATTGCCCTGTTCACATATGTCAATCAAACCGCGCTAACTGGGCAAACGAGATACATTCCGAAACAAAAGTGTACAGTAGGTGTGAAAACACCCTTAGATGCTGGCTAGTCACTGAATTTTGATCACCTGACATCACAACCTAAATCTAACCTAATATTAACATCCTAGAATTTTGTCTGCCTGCTGGGAGGCTTTTAGCTCATGCACACATAAATTAATCACTCCGCATAAGACTTACAAAAATTTGTGCAGAAATAGCAAAAAAGTTCCACAGATTCTGTCTGGCCCTGCTTATAACGCAACAAAAGTGTGTCTTTTGTGTGTCACATTTTGCGCTTACAGTACCAACAGAAATGACCCCTGTGACTTGCTTCTTCGATTTAGGTGGCATTAAACAGAGCTGTGCAATGGGAATGCAAATAACTACATGCAGAAGGCTGGAGATTTTCTGCCTGTGAGTAACGAACAACAGACCCCAGCGTTTGTTTGTGAGGTGAATGCACACTTGGAGGAAAAAGGACAAGCTCCGTAGTCAAGCAAAATGAGTCCAGGTGTCCAAATGTTCCACATGTAAACACATGAAACCCAACTCAACCTTATCTACAGTAGAGTGGATTCAATCAATATCAAATGTAGTCAACAGGAAGAACAAGAGAGTCACAGATAAGGCTCTGTTTCTGTCAACAATCGTTAAATATAAAATCATGTTTAGCAACAATTCAAGCTATTCCAGGCATCTGCGTTTGCTCATATGAAACAAAGTCGCTCGTAATGCTGCTTGAACTGCAGTACAGTGACTCTTGAAAGGACAAATTAACACACTGTCAGGCATGTAAAGTGATCTAAGAGCCTCCTGTGATGTGTTAAACAGTGCTTATGATCTGTGTGCTGCATATGAAAGATGAATATTAGCTCCGCCGGCTGATTTCCAAAGCCACAAAGACCACACAGCATGAGGAAAACGTGTGTTCATCTGTCAGAGGAATGGTGTAGAGAAGCGTTTCAGGCTATTGGAGATATCTTTCAGCTGGTGTGTCCTCTGTGTGTGGGAAGCATCTCAGCACATCGATGGATAGCAATAGGAACGGGCTCGGTACATACACCTGAGGTGCACCACAAGAAAAACGGGTAGGGTTTAGGTATTGAGTAGGTTTA